>NC_089277.1:37550715-37850715 GCF_963678975.1 Dysidea avara
AAGGAGGCAAAGTGTTTTCCTTTTGATTCTAGACAAAGAATGTGTGTCTAGCAAGTGCATAGTTTGCAATGCATGTTCATAATTTATTGCATAGCTTACAGGTACAGCAGCACGACTGTTTGTTGTAGTTATTACACACGGAGGAATATGTGATGTTTAGTATTGAAGTTGTGTTGCCGGTTATTAAACACAATCCATATTTATCTCAACTAAACTTGACCAGCTGTTGTATACACTATAGGTTCACTGAATAAAGATGTGGAGGTGCTTGGTCATGCATGAGCTGGATGTTGAGGGATCACTCAATCCTTTACTCATGCATGACCAATATTTCCTATAATGATAATACAACACTTAATGTGTGTACTGTATGTGTGACTGTGTGTATTGTTTTGCTAATCATAACATTGAACTGGTATAGTTTCTATCATACAATAAAACCAGAAACCCTGTCTATTATAATAATTAACAATGTATGGCAAGGAGTGACCCTAACATGAATTGTTGGTATACAAATTTATCTCATGTATTATGACTGAGAGACCATATAATCAAGGGTGTGTTGGTTAGGTGTGTGTTGTATTGACAGACCTGAATAAACATGGGGTGGGTGGTTTGGTATTGATAAGACTCTTGGTGTGTTACCATGCAGTTGCTTTATACTTATATGGGCATATTAGACTGTGGCCTTAGTCTTCTGTTTCGCTCCTAGTGTCTAACTGAAATGTCAACATATTAGTATATATAAAACAATGATTTTTATAAAAGTGTTGACGATATATTATCACAAAGCAATGTGCATGTCTATAACATGATCTAATGCTAATAAGTCCATAGAGGTATACAACATAGAGGTATACAACATAGAGGTATACAACATGAACTCAATGAAAAAATTGCGATCAGTGAAGGCAGCCTGTGAACTAAACAAGTGCCCCAATACAAAATGATCATAACACACCATGACTATACTATCAGTCCATCTCACCACAAATAGCTAACGGATTGTACACATTAGTATAAAATGTGTAGGCAAGTAATGACCTTCTAACTGGTTGAATGTGTCACATATACCATATTTGGTTTATAGGGGTGATCTATACGTATTATTAACTTATTACATCTGCATTTAAAAGAATCATCATAATTTTGAGCAATTTTGAAAAAGTTTACTTCTTTCATCTGGTTAAACCAGAAATGAACAAATGTGTGTATCATTTCTAATAATTTGGAACAGGTTGATAGCAATACTGACACAGTTTTGTTATGTGTAATACCTATACATGCATTAGATATACGTACACATATTATCCTTAAAGTTTGGGTGATTAAGTGCCTTTAAATTCTTTCACACATGAATCATTTTCTGATTGCAATAACAAAGGAAATAATTTCTGAGTGTTCTATTAGAGTATATTTAATGCAATTAAACTAGACATCAATGTGCTTCAGTTCAATTAGACTCTGTGTTAACATAACTCATAATCCTGTTTTGTTGTGGGCAGTATACCTGAGAATGTTGGAGCAAACTGTGATCACTCACTGTACCAGATGAGAATATCTGCATTCTGTAATTTGGGATAATAATGTTTTGGTTAAATGTTTCTGCATGACATCCTGTATTCACAGGCTTTAGCCTTCTCACCTGTAGGTCCCTAGTGGGATAGCATTCATAGACAGATAAAGGCTATAAATAGTATGTCCATAGCATAAAATGACATGAGCCATGGGGGTTTGGTAAATCTTAAGCTTTGCTTTAGTTTTGCTGGCCCGGTTACATGAATACATTGCTGGCCAGTTTTGGATCTTCACCAGTTCAGCTGGTTAATATGTATTCTTAAAGTCAACATAGTGTTATTCCACTTAGAGAAATATTTTGGCAAAAGACTATAAAATTAATGCTTGTCTATCTGCTGTGTTGTACATACATCAGCTATCATGCTCTGTGAGTATGGTAACAAGATAGCTAAAACAAAAGTCTAAATGTTTAGCAATTTTATCATCTGGTGTCAGTTTCATATCCTACTGCTCAGGACCTATACAAGAATACATTACCATACTAAAGGCCTATAACTTGTTACCATAATCACTCTTATGTACAAGTGTCGTGATCAAGGTTAATGGAATTATTTATTATCAAACAATAAAGAATGGTAACTAGTTCTGCAATAATAATTCTTTTGTGATTACATAATTATGGGAATATTACCCTTTAGAATAGAACATTTACATCATGACGAACCAAGAGCATAGCTTTACTGTAGATAATCACAGTTAATATTTTAAAATCTCCAATTATTTATAAAATACAGGCTATTAGCCTAGTTCCTATCCAGAGAACTGTAGAGTGCATGCATTATGTGTGCATAAATCTTTGTGACACGATGTGAGGTAAAGAATGCAGTTTACCCTACAAGAGTTGAAGTCATTATTGGTTCAGTGTGGTCTATCATGGGCTACAGCTGGCCTGTGAACAACTTTAAAGTGTTTACTATTTAACATGACTTTAAAGTGTCTCTCCTCTGTGTCTTGATATGAATTATGCATATCAGAGTTGTGAGATGTTTGTCATGCCACACACACACACACACAAACACACACACACACACACACACACAACACACACACACACACACACACACACACACTACACACTATGCACACACACTACACACTACACACACTTACTATATACACCTTGGAACCTTCAAATCTTAGAAGCCACTCACAGCAACAGGTACTGTGATAATTAAGTGGATCCTTAAGAGCTGTAAATGATGATGTGCAATGAAATCTCTGGGTTGTTTCCACAAATGCACCTCTCCTGGGATGGTCAGTTGGCAGCACCAGTTTTGGACCTCCCCTTGCACTGTACTGCAGCTATTGCAGGGCCACTGACAAGGGGGGGCAACTGGGGCAATTTGCCTTGGACCCAGGTCCCAAAGCTACATTATCCACATATAACTGTAGTTATAGGGCCCCACATTCTTGATTTTCCCTGGGCCCCCTAAATCTTCCTGGATTTTCTTAGCGGCCCTGAGCTATTGTACATAGGCCAGACCATCTCTCACAATCTTAACACACCACGTACAGTTTCAATCTTCAACCCCAGTAGTCTGTAAATCATTCACCAATTCATCCCTCCACTGCTTCTTGACACTATGAAATGGCATTTTCTTCAACAGTTCTCCAAACAAAAGCTACTTTGGTAATCACTCACTACTCATATGCCCCTAGATGACCAAGCCACCATAGCCGTTGATGTAAAACAAAGTCAACAATTGATCAAAGCAGCCAAATTATCCAGATACCCAATATTGTGTGCACACAGCAATTATGGAATATAGTCAATTCAGTATTCACATCTCTTCCCTATGACACATATGTGTGTACCTTTTGCTAATATTTTCTTGCAAAATGACCTGACAAAGTGAACAGCAATTGTCATGCTCACACAACAGTCTGGTCTTATTACAGAGGTGGTCACTATAGTGAGGTTTCACTTTAGCACACTTCATCACATAGATTTGTGTTACCTATGTCACTCTGTTATTTTAAACATAATATTGATTATTATCATTTATTATAAGTTGTCTAAGTGTTTAATACATGGTTGTCTGTGAATGTTCTATTAGAGTAACTCAAGTGGTCCTATTACTTGTGACACCATCACATTGATAGGGCTATGCTGCTGTGCTTATTTCACAAACATAGTGATATAGTTACACATGTGTAATTTATATTGGTGTGCAATGCAAAGTGGTGAATGAGTCAGAATTCTTAACATAGCTAATTACAAGAATGAATGATGTAATATTATGTAGAACTGTTATGCTATGGTTGATAATTGTATATTACTCACTTATGCTGTATGTTTGTGTCAAGTGCATAGCTACACACATATTCTGGCATATAAATACGTCAGTATATAGTAACAATATGCAAAGTGTACACAGTACTCTATTAAATCATAACATAGCTAGCTGCTCATACCCTAATGGCACTGAACACTGCAACTCTAATGGTTATGAATTTCAGCTGAACTCCACATCACATCATAACATTGACATACTAGCCTGTACAGAAACTTTATAATAAGAGTCATAACACACAAATACATGTATATACATGGTCTCCGCAGCCAGCTGGCATTACTGCTGCTTTGGAGGTCTTTTATCCTATTAGACCCAACAGATGTTCATGCTGGAATGCTAATCTCCCACTGGTTGGTCGTAATTGTCTGACCATATTTGAAAACTGAATGATTATATTATTCACCAACACAAAGAGGTGTTAGGCATTCTACTACAATGTTAGTTCAGTTGGGACAGACGACATAGTATTTTACTGTGTCACAGTGTGGAGTGCACCAATGACCTACTGGGACATCACCGGTCCCAGTCACATACAGTAGCTATTGATGATGAGGTGGCATGAAGTTGTTCATGGTCTTTAGAAGCCACACTGATCCTTCAGTTTAATTATCATGAGTTGTAGTGAAGGGGTCAGACATACTGTATACATTATCAATTCTATGACATGTAGCTGCATAATATTGATTATGTGTTCGTGTACTTTATTAGAGCTGGCAAACACCAGTGAATGAGCCAGTTAACGTAAATCCACAAACTGTTCCAACTGATATTATAATACCACACATTACAATATAGTAAAATCTACTATGTGTCCAATTTTAGCTACTTAAAGTACGTTCTCCTATTTACAGCTGGCAAATTTAACTATTTTACTGGCATTATCCACATTATAACATAGACACTGTAGTTTAGTTTTAAGAGACAAAGATTGATCGCGTTGTATGATTGATGACTAAATAACACAAAACACAAGTTGTTTCTTTCAACAAGACCCATTACAAGAAGCCATTGATGCACTACATGCAACCCGAAACCTTTGAGCTGCAAGATGGGACACCAAGAATTAGTCCGTATTGTACTTACAGTGCTATGCTAAAAAGCACGTGCTGAGCCAAAGAAATGGTACAAAGATAAACAGATGTTCTGGCTAGCTATGACCTAGCTCAAGATTTAACAGCTTAATTCACCAATGGTATTAATTGGGTTGCTGCAGGTAGGAAACACTTAATGTACAATTCCCTGTGGAATAAGATTTTTAGCAAGGGAAGTAGCAGGTGCAGATAGTTGTCATGGAAACACTAACTTAATTGTTTACATTCCATCTGGTTGCTATGGTAACTAACCACAGTGGTTTGTTATGGTGTCACCACCCAAGGCTCCCCTACACTAATAATATTAACATGTCTGTTTTCAATCAGTTTGTATTGAAAGTTAAAATCACACAAGATTGCAATATGTACATGACCAGCAGATACACATACCTGTTAGCTAATATAGCTAGGATATAGGTACAACAGCATTCTTACAATAGAATAAGTGAAAGTACATTACAGAGTGTAATAAGATACAACAAAAGAATGTGTAAGCGATTAGCGATTCATTAACAAAATAATATTAAAATAATATTTACAGTTGAAATGTTTAATGTAGATTGGAAGAGGGGTAGAACTTGATGTAAGATTGTTATGTGAAGGGATGGATGCTGCTGTCAGGGTATTCCAGTTCCATCAACATTGTGATTAATCCTTGGGTAAACTCAATGGGACCACACATGTACAAATGCTGAGCTGTTGCTGGTTTTGGTAGATGTTCGATCAATAGTTCTTTGTTTAGACGACCCTTCACACCCTGCCAGTCGGACCCGGCGTTTGAAAGAATATGTACGACAGTAAAGTTCGGATTTCTCATCTCCAACTCGTCCAGCTCCGCCTTGTAATAGATATCACTATTAGTTCTGTTGAAGAACAGCAGCGTACAGGGCTTAGCAGGGTGTGTTGCTAGGTGGTGTCTTAGAAGTTTCATCATGGGTGTAAATCCTATATTAACCAGACAGGATAGCAATTAATACACATTGTTACCATAAGCTTTATTACAACTATGTTACAAGACATATTATACTTACCAGTTCCTCCAGCCAGCAACACTACTTCATTGGAAGAGTCAAACTGGCTAAGACTGAAACTGCCTTCCGGTTCACCCAGCAAGACTTGGTCACCTAAAACAAAAGACAAAAAAATGATATTATTTCAGTCACAGCCATCCACCCAAACACACATCAACTAAATGTATAGTTTCAAAGCCATCTCTTTAGTCAATATTAACATTGTATGATATTCATTGGTGATATAATATGGGCTCTGCTCTATCTAACACAGGAAGAAGCCTTTATGGTGAGATCTGCTGTCTACAAGAAATACTTACCAATTGAAAGAGAAGACAAGTAGCGTGACATTCGTCCATCACTGTAAAGCTTAACCAGCAGCTTGATGGTGGAGTCATCTCTAGCTTCACTGGATATCGGCAAGACCGGTGTGTAACTTCGTGTGAGCTCATCATGAGCTTTAACTTTCACATGGCAACCAATTGGGATTATCATATGTGCCCCATCCGGTAACTGAAAGGTGAATAGTTTACTGTTGTGTGTAACTGATTCCACTGCCTTTAGACTACAACTAACAAATTTGTTGTCTAATGAAGAAAAAACACAAAACAATTACTACCTGCAGCCTGTTAATAAACCTGTTATGACTTACTGTGTTCAGTTCTTGGCATGAGAAAATCAGTCATTGGCAGGTCATGCAGGTCACTCCAGTTGTTGCATAGTTTCTTTCTCAATGTGATCACAGCAATGGAGTCTTTTGTGGCAACTATAAGGTAAGAAGAAGACACAATGTCACCATCCTGTTGGCTCTATGCCACCACAAAACAACGAAATCATCTTAGTTACAACAGCCACAAGAATTTACCTGTACATTGACCAACTTGTCTATCACTCAGACCCATCGTGATCTTGTACATCCATTCTTCCAGCAGCACCAAAGCCTCGAATTTGCCATCAACCACCCGTGTAATAACTTCAGATGGCTTCAGTAACTGTAAATGGAAAATCATTGAGCAATAAATTATTATTACCATGTATAAAGTTATAGCTACACACCTGTTTTTGAGTGTTGATGGTCAGTGAGATTGTATCATCATTCTGCTCCAGTTTGTAACTATAAAAAAAAAGCACAATATTATGTAATCCTGATTGATTCCCAATCAACAGCAATATCATAGCTAATCTACAAATTTGCTACAAACGGGATGATAGCTGCATACCTTGGTGAAGGTCTGTCTCTGCACCCTCTGGAATTTCTCCTATTTTGGTATGACGTTCCAGTTAGACTCAATCTGTTTTCAGCTTCAGAGGTCGCTCCAGAGTCTGACTCTGCAGAGAAAAGCACATACAACTCAAACAATGTAGCTTTAAGCAGTGTTCTGTTCTTACCATCTGTTGTTTCATTAGCTACTTCGCGCAGTGTGGAGATGGAGTTTTCGTTGACCGAAGCTGGGCTGACAGTTCTGACGTTATCAGCAACCTCTCGTCCCGTGCTGCTGAAGGTGAGGTCGAGCGATAGAGCTGTCATAGGAGCTGCAGGGATAAAACGCGGTTATCATTACAGCTAAACGCGCTGCAGTTAATATCAACTTACAGGCAGGGCAGACGGACGTTGACGGCGGTAGGACGAGATCGCCTACAATACATGCCGCAAGAGTCTGGCTGATTCTGACATGGGCGTGCGCCTGTAAACAAATAAGAAAGGTTAGTAAATTTGCCACTAAACACATAGAAGTAGCTACTTTATCTATTGGATGCGTGCAGTTCCATTAAGGGCTTAGTCCCAATCAACACACTATGACTTAGCTAACTTACGTTGTTAAAGAGCACTGTACAGTCGATACCAGCTCCCTTCATCAGCTCGTTTACACTTCCAGGGTGAAACGACAAGTAAGCGGTGATGTTGTAGACGACTCCTGCAGAAACAAAAGCTGTTAAATAGCTTGCAAGGAACAGGAGAGTGCAAGTCTCTACCTCGCACAGCTGTCCAGCAATCTTCTTCTTTGTTGTGCTGGGCCAACTGCTCTGGGGTCACGGTGATTCGTACACCACCAACGCCAGTAAGGTCTGTGCCCTTGCTCCTGCAAAGGCGTATCCAGTCGATAAGTCCTTTACCGACTGGCATTTTACGCTTGCTGACAGCTCTTCTTGCAGGAGAAAGGGAGGTGCTTTTCAGCTGACTGCCCAGCTCAGGCATAGACACGGCACTCGGTCTGAGAACAGCAGTCATCTCGATGATGAAACGTGGAGTAACTGTATTAGCTATACTTCGACTGAAGATTTTGTCTGTTCGCGCTATTCACCGTCTTTTATACTGATTACTGCATCCGGTTAGTTTACATAGCGCACGCCGCAGTACAAGAAGCCCACGTGGTGACCTGTGGGTGACCTATGGTGACACGGCAGTATGGCAGAAGAGGGCGATTTTGACGGGTTAGTATCCCTTTTGTTTCAGCGCATTTGATTTGTCACATAGTGTGTGTATGCTGCGAATCTTTGCTCATATTGTTCTCTGTGTTCACGTGTTTGTAAAATTGTATTTTAGAAGATTTCGGCACTATGTCCGCTTTGGGTTACAAGTACTTCCTCTGAGCGCGTGACAGCGCCTTGTGAGACAGAATAAACTCACGCGTGGTTGTGGTTATTTTAAATGCTCCGTAATTGCTAGTTATATAGGAGTCTTGACCACATTCTTCATTTTCAAAGTGCTTGAATAAGTTAGGATTACCAAAATTCGAATTTTATAAGCACTACCAAATCAGTGCATTTATGATAGCTGAGCACTTTTACACCTGGAATAATTCGTATGGAGTGTTTTGTGGAATGTAATGCAAAGTTTAGCATCAAATTGGGGGTCTTTTGTTACGTGAAACCCCACAATTGTTATGGGTGATTTCACAGTCCAACGCTCTCCAGGATATGTCTTTAAGTGTTGGGTTATTTTCAGGGCGTGTTATATATATATATATATCCCAACAAATTTTTAAAGGTATCCTTGGTTGCGTTATACAACTCACTGGAGTGCTAATATTATATCTCTGCTGAAGATGTGTTCATTTTATGATTTCAGGTTGTGTTTAGGTACTGTACCGTTATGGACTAACTGTACATTATTCCATAAAAGTTGAGATACAGTTTGTTTTAATTTCATTGGCCAACCATGAATTATCATATCTTGTACGAACCATTTACACAGTTAGAGATGACTGGCCGTGGGTTAGTAAGTAAGTAGCATTGTAGCTTCCACAATAGCTTGTGATTTTCTTCAGAAAATGCCTTCAATATTGACATAATATTTGTGTGATAATTTATAGTAAAGCCAGGATCTGCCGTCACTGAATTATCTAAGTAGCTATCACTGCCCGAGTGTGTTAAGTTGTAGGAACACATTTTGTGTGGTAAATAATTTTAGTTTGTTTATTTGTGTGTTAGCTACATCCTTAAATCGAAGCCTCCTGTGCACTATAAAAAAAAGTTGTGCAGTTTTTAATTAAACAGGTGTACTTGTGATGTAAGTTCTGTACCCTTAACTGGCATTTAAGGACGCAAGTTGTAGTCCCAACTTTGTGTAGTTAGTGCAGCTAAAGTTTACACACTTTAAACCTCTTGTATAGCTTTACATGTAGTGTGAATATTGTAGTTCCCTATAGCTTTGTGCTGTTTTGATAAGGTGTTATATACAATGTCAACTTGAAATGTATTTCACTGGAATTGGCTAACTCAATTCTGTTCTTGACACGGGCATGAGGCAAGTACATTCATAAGGCTACTTTAGGTGTATGTATTTGGTCTCAATGAGTAGAATTCAGTTACTTAGCACAGTGGAACCATACCATGAAACATGGACACCTTGATAATCAGGACACTTGTCCATGGTTCCATTTGTATTGGTATACAGATATTCCCTGAAATGAGGACACTCGAGACTTCAGTATGGCCCCAAATCTGCAAGTAAATTCCACTGTACTGTTGAGTACTCATGTTCATGGCCTCATCCTGAGGAAGAATTATATAAACTTTGCCATGTGTCTGTAGCCTATAATGAGTTATTGTGGCAATGTCTTTATGTGATTTGCTGCTCCAGACTTTTCCTGAATAGTTGAGCCGTCTCTTTATAAGCAGTGTTTACGAATTGTCGTGGCAACATTATATCTCATGTTACCAACTTTTTAGTATTGATTAATAGAACACATATGTGTTAGAGATTATTGGAATTTGTTAATTGTAATTCCCTATCATATGCTTGTAGTGGGTTCAAAGAAATATTTAGTGAATTGATTGTTATTTGGTGACATTATGCTTGGAATAATTATGTTGATGATTAAATTTGGGGCAAGTGTGTTTATTTGCTGTTCAGTGAAGTTAATATTGTTAACTTTGTGGCTAGTTAGGTGGATGAATAGGTTGTGACATCTTGTCTCCTGTGTTAGTAGTGTCTCCTGTGTTAGTAGTGTCTCCTGTGTTAGAGTGTAGTGTGTGTAGACACTGTAATTGACATAGCATGCACACAAACACACACACGTGTACGTACGCGCACATACGCACGTGCACACACACACTAAAACGCTTCAGTAAAATAAATAGACAATTATTTCTAGTAAACTATGATATTAGTTTCCTCTGACCTGCGGACCCTATATGTCTCCTCTCCTCACCATCATCAGTTAAGTCACTTCCTGTTAACATCCAGCATTGTGAGGCTGCCATCTATGGTAATGTATTGTATTTCATTGAGAGTAAACATACCTTTTTGTACTAGTGTATTTGAGATGTGTCTCATGTTACAAGTGTATTTCTATTTTGATTAGTGGAGCCTTTCTATAGCAGAAACTCTCAGAGCAAGATTACTATTTTTTGCATTGAAGGAGTATTTTAGCAAGAAAATGTACACTTTAGAAGAACAGTAGGCTTCTTGTTTTAATTGTGGGTTTTAAAATATTCTTAAATATCATATACCTGATTGAATGAGGGTTTCAGTTTGGATGGTACAACAACTGCTGGGGTCTAAATTAGATACTGATATTACCTTATGTTGTCTGGACCCAATCGTGTAGACTCCTGGCTCTGGCTTGGTATCTGTTTATGAAAGCCTTTGCATCATTTCACCTTGAAAGTGAGCTTGGTTGATTACAGAATTTTAACAACACATTACAAGGTGGTTGACTGGTTGTCTGTCAGCACTGCTGTGAGATTTCTACGAGAACATGGGCCATAGGCAAATATACAAATGTGAGTGCTATATTTCATCTCACTACTCTTATTATATTTGCTGTAAAATGAGTGAAGAGAATTTCTTCACATTGCTAGCCTGTGTAGATCAAATGCCATCCAAGTGTTACTGAGAAGTGTTGAAACATGAGATGTACAGCAGTAATCCATTAACATAATACATGTTACAGTGTGTCTGGTATTCCTGTGGTGTTGCTGTTTATGTTACCATAGTGTGTTCATAAAGTTATTCTGTATTTGTCCTTGCTGGAGTGCTCTAGTCTGATCCTACCTCTGTACTTGACAACTTCCTCTGTCCATCAGATTCTTCAATATTTCTTTGTTAGCAGGAATATTGGTATGGGAGTGATTAGTGTGATGTTGGTATATAGCAGATGGTGTGTGGATTTGAACATTGCATTTTGTGTACATGCTAAGGTATTAGAGCTAAGGTATTAGAGCTAAGGTATTAGAGCTAAGGTATTAGAGCTAAGGTATTAGAGCTAAGGTATTAGAGCTAAGGTATTAGAGCTAAGGTATTAGAGCTACGATCTAGAAGGGTCCCAGATTCATTGGTCAGTCACTGGTAAAGTTCAGGTGCACCCACACCCTTTGATGGGGGAGAGGAGGTCTGTTGTAAATTTACTTGCAAACCTCTTCAATGAAATTCAGCTAAGGTGTTGAATCACTCTTAGAACATGGCATGCATGGCATGCTTTGATCTTTAAATGTTAGTGGTGTTTCCTACTTCCCAGTTTCTTCACGCCTGTTTACACAAGCACCATCAGAGAGGTGTGGATAACATTGATGGCATTTTTGTACCACCACAACCAAGCATGTGTTGACAGGATGGGCTTGTGTGCTAGCTGATGTCATCAAGACCTGTATTATATATGTACCAATTTGGGCTGTCTAATAAATGATGGCTTGTTTTTGTTTGTTTATCTCAAATTCCAAGTGTATATTTGGTTTTGTAGTAGCTGTTATCAACAACAATACCAACCAGAAATAAACAACCACCTTGCATGCCTTCAGAATACCCTCCACATTGTGTGTTGAGATTTCAATAGAGCAAGACAGATACCAAAACAGCTCATATGGTAGAATCCTTTTTAACAGCACACTTTGGGACCTGATTCATTTTTACTGCAGTGTAGATGGAGGGACCAAAATCTTTCTGTTTGTCTGTAATTTATATGGTGTTTTTTTCTCCTGTGGAGTTCTACTTCAGAGAGGTTCCACTTGACATAAATTCAGTTCAGTCAGAAAGTGCTCAAAGCAGTCAATCTCAGTGAACATATGCTCTGAATCCTTTGTGTGTGCAAGCATCTGTAAATAACTTTTCCGAACATGTTGCAAAGCCTAATCTCAATCCAGGATGTTGATGCTGGAGTGCTATAAACAAACCTATTTGTGTGACTAGAGGTGAACAGGTTTGTATAAAGAGTTCTGATGGTGGTGTTTAGGCTTGTAGGATGAAGTGTATAGTTTGTCGTGTCTAGTTGACAAGCATAGCTATGTCTTGTGAAGTCCCTTGTATCAGTAAATTCTTTAACTACTGTGTAGTCAGAGAGAAATAACAGTGTTTAAATTCTGTGTTTGTACTAGGTTTGTGTGTTACCACTGCATGCTCGCTTAGTTGTGACAACTGCTGTATTGCTTTCTTGTGGTGCGGGTGATGATTTTGTGTTTATTTTATTTACATATTTATTTTTTTGTCAAATCATTAAATCCCTTTTAGCACAGATTGTGTGCCTTAGTTGCATGACTTATGTTCCTTGACATGTTCAAGGTGGTTTCTCAGCCTAATGTAGTTGATTGGACACAGGATGTTGTTCAAATATCTCCTAACCTCTATCTCCCTATCACACTACTTTATACATTCTTGGGGTTACAGCACAAGCTGCGTTTCTTTTTTTTGTTTGGAAATATATTATCAAACCTGGTCATTTTTTGATGGTAAAATTTTTCACAATGTTCCATTTTTGAAAGTTTTATTAATGAATTGTTGCATGCATTGTTAGAGACATTGGTATCAGTAATTTTAATTAAAAAAAACTTTTTACCCCTCAAATTTCGTGAAGTTAGCTATTTACAATTCATAATTATCTCTGTGAAAATTGAAATGTTTCTGGTGAGTGCCTTAGTTGTTAATTGTGAACATGTGGCTTGGTGGTTCCTTCAAAACCTTTTGCTCAGTGCAGGTATATCCCATTGTGTCTATTTTGAATGTGTTTAATTTTCACTGTTAAGTGCTGGCAACAACATAGCAAGGTTTAGTTTACTGTGTACTACATAGTACAATATAACTAACCAGGTCTGTATCTTTTTGTATAACCTGTTTAACCCTTAAACCTGCAGCAGCATTGGCCAGTAAACTGGTTACCTCTATGCACACAAACTCCCATAGCATGTAAGGACTGTAAAGGTGTCTAAAAACACCCCTTTTCTCACCCTAAAAATTCAGTTTAAATGGTTCTCCTTTGTCGCATCTGAATTTCATACCGTACCTTGAAAGTATCTCTTTATTTTCCTTGTTCACACTAGTGAGTACAAGGCCCTAACTCAGTTGTGCTATTCCTCCTATTAAGTGATTGATAAAATGGCCAGCAAGGATAGCAATGATGTGAGGGTGCAAGATACAACGCTGGTACAGCTTTGTTGCACGTTGCTTTGGCTGTATATAGGATCATGCTCGTTCTTAGCTGTGAGACATGTGCGAGGTGGTTTCTTGTCTGTTGCATTCAAAATAGTTTTGTTCAGTGCACCATACTCCCTTACTGACAAGTGTTATGTATCTGTATATTTGTGTAACCATCACTTAGTTGATTGGCTATGTTCCTTCTTATAACATGTGGATAGTGATTCTTAACTCTATCATTCCCAAAATTGTTTAAAATTTTGTTGCCAACTTTCAAATGTGCTTTAATGGTCACTTCCAAGTGCTGGCTACATGTAGAACAAGTTTCACCTTGTTAGTGTGCTTGCTTGACCTGTTATTTAGTACAGGTTTAACTGGCTAATCCAGAGTTCCAGAATTGACCTGTGCTTTCTTGTTACAGAATAATCCAGAACTGACTTCCTGTGTATGTGCAGCCATACATATATCTTTGTGCTATTGTTTATGACCAAATAAGGGTGAAGCATAATTGAATAAATCCAGGCCTCACACACTGTGCAGCCACAGGATGTGGGCCAAACATGGCCTGACTGTTTGGTGTCTCAGATTTCACCATTATGTACATTGTTAACATAGCTGTGCCATCCCCACTTGCCCAGAACACACCTCTATTGCTGATAAGCATGTGATTAGAACAGGGAAATTCACCTCTTGACTTTTTGTTTGTATACAATAACCTTTTGTAGTATTGTTTAATCCCCTTATTTTGCTGTGTACTTGTTAGAAAAGGCCATTTTACAGTAGCTAAAAGGACTTACACAACTTGCAATACACTGGAACCTGTTAATCAGGACACTTGAAAATAAGGACACCTGCATAATGTGGACACTCAATAATTCTCCCGAAGTATCCCTTTATGACCTGGAAAGATAGGATACAGGACACTGTTGGTCCCAAAACAGAATCAGCTAGAATAGTAATTACCACTCATATACTATAGTCACAAATGTGAAGCAAATTTGTGAAGGATACTTTTTTTGTATATAGCCTTGTTGAAAGATGTATTGAGCAATTTTGTCTGACAAAATCTTGGCTGAGAATGGCCATCCAATTGCCGAGTTTGGTGGAGGGTAACTATTCAGTTATTGGAGCATTGGTTGTTTCTAACACAACTGTGAGCTACAGTATATATTGTATGAGATCACATTTCACCATAATATAAACAATTGGTTTACCCCTGAGCACACCTCCATTGCTGATAAGCATGTGATGGGAAAGGGAAGTTGCGGTTACCATGATAACCTTTGTCTTCCATGTAGAAGAGAAGATGAAGATCTTGGAAGGCAATCGTGTGTGTGTCAGGGAGGGGGGGGGGGGGTGCCGCTGCGCAGTAAAGTCATGGTATTTCATGGAGTTTAGTTAACTATGAAATAACCATACTAAGTTTAGGTTGTCAGATTGTGTCATAGTTGTGGTGTTACCAAGTGTGATGTCATTTATTGTCATCAGTTGCAGTGACACTAATTCGTGTCACTGTTTGTGTTGTATCCATGGGTAGTCATTCGTAGTTTGTCTGTTTATGTCACCTTTAGCATTGCTTGGAGACATCATTTAATGTGTCCATAACAGGTGACCTTAGTAACAATGCCCTGACAGACAGTGGAACTTACTTGGCATAGTCCCTGTGTATTTTATTTGTACACTGACCTTACAAGCTAAGTTGTTACAAAATTCATATACTACATAGAACCATGCTGTATACACTGTGTGGTCATGTGGTGGTCATGTTAGATATGACAAGTTATATATTGAAACCTTACATGTTCCTGTCTGTATGTAAACTTAGCTTACTAACAACCCGGAAAGGTCATCATTTACAAAGTTGTTATATAAGCTGTAAGGTCTCTGTTTTGAAGCAACCAAATTGCCCTCTGTGAATTTTTAATCTAAGTTATCTCTGTGAAAGGGTTTAACCCTTCAAACACGTGTGTTAGCTTGTTAACAACTTTTCTATTGTTGAGATTTGAATGCTAAGCAACATATAACAAGTCTTAAAATTCTCACAAATGAGTGGCTTTTATATATAAACAATAAACGTAGATACAGTATTTATGGAGTAAGCACCAGGAAAACCAGTTATGACATGTACCCGTGCATAACACTATGAAAGTGTATATCCATTAATAGAATGATGATTAGTGAAGCAGAAAATGTTGTCCTGAGAGCTACAGTATTTAGTGTACACCTGTAAATATAATTTGTGGTTGGTTGGTCGGTCATGTGTGTTATCATAGTAACAATATGTTAGTTGGCCGCAATATAGTAACAATATGTTAGTAGGCTGCCAGGATGATATATAGAATTTTTAATCCTAATGGTTAGTGCTTTAGAGTTGATTAGTTAAAATGCATAGCTGTTCGTATGTACGTATGTATTTGCTTTCTCCTTGTTGTTATGGAGACCTTATCCATTGATTTACAAAATCTTGGCACCATCCTGATATATTTTGTAGAATTGTTATACCATTTCAGTTATTTAGTATGTTTTTGAATACTCCAGCTTTTGCTGTATCAGTGGTGTCACTATTCTATGGGGACACTGTGACCTTCATACCAGTAGTTGTGTGCCTGAAGGTCACGGCTACCATGAGGTTACCATGAGGTTAAACTAAAAATCAATCAATCAATCAATCACACATAACTGCACAGCTGTTGTTTGAGAACACTACTGAATTAGCTTCCAAATTTGTGTGTGTAGGAATGTGTGGTAGTGTACAAGTATGTGTCCACCTTAATGAGTGTATGTGTGTGGCACATGGCACCAGTGGTCAGGAAACAGCTTGATAAGCAGGAAGTGATTGCTATATAATATTACACTGCTTGAGGTGACCTTTTCACTTTAACCTTTTTATTATAGATACTAAGCAGTGGAAATATGGGTATTAAATAGTAAAATTGTTTCTTTGTAAGGCTGGTATATATCTTCTTAACTAAATGTAGAAGAATCCCATTCTCCATCATTCAGTATATGCAAGTGTTGGAGGAGACCTATATACACCCTGTATACTGTACTGAACTTTTCTCTACTTTGTTAAGTCAACTGTATTCTTAATGTAACCTATTCTTGCCTATTTTAAATGAAGGCTGTTATTCTTTCTTTGTTCACAGATTTGACGATGACGGAGGTGGGGATGTATACAGTGATGTTGATGAGATGGAGATGCCACCGGTTGGTAACTTGTCTAGCTGCCAGTAGTGGAGAGACGTACTGTTCTCTTGTGCAGGGTGATGAAGATGAAGATGTCGGACCAAGGGAGGACACTGCAGTAGAGTTCCTACCAGCTGGTGAGTGGTTTGTAAGCATTCATCATTTCTGTTTTGTAAAATGAAAGTTTCACCCATCAGTTTAGTACTAAGTGTATAATCGTTGCTCACAATACAATCTCGTTACTCAAGTTGTATGCCGAGTCAATGGGACATTCTACATACAGGGTAGTTGGGATATCGAAAACCACACTGGTGTATGCCTTGCCTTTCAGCTAGTACGTATGTTATTGCTGTAGAGTTCTGCATATAATACAACTTGTTTGTATTGTGGCAATCAGCTTTTGCTGTAAGTGTGAAGATGTTTCTATATGATAAGTTGTTATCTCCAACTTGTATGTTGTAAAACTGTTGGTGAGCTTGTAAGCATGTGTACTGTTTTTGCTTAGACCTTTTGCTGCTGTGCAAGTAGTATTTGGACCATTTTTTTTGTTAATTTCAGCTGCTGTGAGACTTAACTGTTCACACCTTGTTGTAAAACAAATGACACTTTTACTCATTACTTAGCAACAGGCGGCTTCTAGGGAGGTGCTAACATGTAAACAAACGCGAATCACTACTAGTGTTGTGTACTGCAGAAGCTTTTTAATAGGTGTGACCAGTGTGACGCAAGCACCTTGTTTCGGCCTATTATCACTACACCTGTTTACCATGAGAATGAAAAATAATTTTTATCTGTCTGCTGGCTCATACCTGAACTTTGCTTTACAGCTGGTATAGTTTTGTTGACTAACTTACAACACTCATTAGTTTTTATGTTTTTCTCTGGAAGCTGTCCATAGCTGTATATCTGTACCTAGAACCACTTTTTAGAGACTCTAAATCTTGGAATTGTTATTATTACACTTGTCATATTTCTTGTTTGCTATATGTGGCAGGGAACAGAAGTCAACTTGTTTTAGGCTTTGTTTTCTTTACACACAATCGATAAACAGAGTGCCAACAATCTGATAAATCACAACATGTGATACTGTAAACACCTCAACCATGTTATGTTGTTGCCCAACCTGACTAACCTGATTGGGTAAAACCATAGCTATCTGTGCTGTTAAAAATAGTAATAACATGATGACATTATGATGGTAGTGTAGACTCTAAATTTCTGACTATGATAGCGTATTCATGACAGTGAATTGCTAGGTCCACTGTACTCTGTGTGCGTGCAGTGTAGTTTGGTGTGTGTGTGTGTGTGTATGTGTGTGTGTGTGTGTGTGTGTGTGTGTGTGTGTGTGTGTGTGTGTGTGTGTGTGTGTGTGTGTGTGTGTGTGTGTGTGTGTGTGTGTGTGTGTGTGTGTGTGTGTGTGTGTGTGTGTGTGTGTGTGTGTGTGTGTGTGTGTGTGTGTGTGTGTGTGTGTGTGTGTGTGTAGACTTTGTATGTAGACTTTGTATGTAGACTTTGTATGTTCACACACCTATTTGGTAAGTCAGGTTATTTTCTATGAAATTTTTTTACGTCTTCGTGATTAATTTTCTGTTAGTGAATATTCTACCAATGAATTATGAAGGCTGTTGATACCACGTGATTTGTGAATTTACCCTTTTGTGATTTAAAATGTTTTACTACTTAATTGTACTATTTGATATTAGTGATCATGTGTGTTGTTGCATACCTTGATACGAGGGTGTAATGTGTTGAGTTGATTATCGTGTGGATTTATGATATTCATTATTTAGCCGAGTGACTTGAGACTTTGTCACACCTGTAGTATGGTGTTGTGGTGGTCATGACACATGCAGTACAAACTGTACTTGTTCACAATTTGTCCTTAATGAAATGTAAAGAAATTCATAAGGTGTTAATGTTTAGTATATTCAGGGCAGTGGTTTTTGTTCAGCTTGTGTATAGCCTGAAGGTGCTTTTTGGTTTTTAGTAATAATCTTAACATTGTGGTATTTGACTTTCTGTTAGTGTCAGATATTACCATGTGTGTGCTAAGGCATAGCACTTCATTACATCATCAAAATAATGCATCCGCCATTTTTTGAGGGCAAAAAAACATACGCATTCTATGCCTATGAAATTTTTTTAATGCTAGTACGAAGGAATCATGCTAAAAGATAGAGTAGTGCTGGTATAAAGTAAGTTACTGGGTAAAAGTATATAACATATTTGCTGCATGGCGAGTTATTCCACCTAGGGAAGGTTTTTGCAATAGAATGCTCAATACTTTTGCCCTAGTTTTTCTCATAATCTATCGTGAAACTTGAAGCCGTAGCAACGTTTTTCGGTTTTTTTGCCAGAACACGCCTTGGTATGCACAGGGTCTATATTGTGAGAAAAGAGTATGTAATTTGTTGTGTCGTATACTTAAACAGTGAAAGTCTTTGGCCTACATTTTGTTGCAATATTTCTAGTGTTCATTAGCATTAGCGAGTGGTTATAGTTGAATAACTAGTGACACATGAAATTCAGCTGGTCAGTTTAAAAAATCTTTTTGTAGAAACTCGTAGGTAAGCATTTCCGGTCACTTTAAAAGCAACTGTGGTATTCTACCTCACATACTGGAAGTATTCTTTGACTGATCATGTACAGTAGAGGTCAACTGGTCAGTTCTACACATGACAAGTCATAAGTCAGTCTAACACGTGCAGCGGCAGGTGGCAGCACAGCTTCTCAGGAGGCATTAACATGTAAACAAGCGAGAATCGCTACAAGTGATGCGTAGTGTGGAAACAATTTAATAGGTGTGACTTATTTTTCGTTCTTCTTAACCTTTTACCACTACCCCTGTTAATTCAGCTGTTTATCATCAAGATGGAAAAATACAATCTTACAAGAAACACCCTCTACTGACATGTACCTCATATCATTCTACTACAGCTGGTCACCTGTCATTCCAGTACAATTGTGTTACTTGTATTTGAATTATGCTTGCAGTAGGAAAAACTTTCAAAGCTAGGGTAAAGATTTAATGGAGCAAAATTAACTTATAATTCTCTTGAATCTTGGTCCCAAAATAGTGATGGTTGTAGACAGGTTCCACTAAATCTGTAGAGTTTGAGGCTCAGTATATGATCAGGAGCTCATTGAATCCTATGGACAAGGGAACGTGTATCTCCATACACTACCAATACTACGGGCAAAATTCAAACATGGTGTCCAGTGTTACTATGTATGTAATTGGTTAAATCATTCTTACGTGCAACAGGGATACACTGAATGGGCTGCTACTCCATTGTCTAGTGTGAAGGTAACTAAGCTGCTGCGATAGGAAGATTGTCAAGTCGAAGGTAAATATTGGAATAGTCAAACTGAGTAATTTTGTGTGATAATCGACTGTAGATCTAGACTGTTCTGCTAAGCCTGTGCTACGTCATGCCATTGAACTTCATTTCCATAGCTTTGCTTCGTCGCAGTGGAAACGTGACGTACTCAAGCATGTACCTCTGCATAATATCATAATTAGGAAATTTTAAAAGTTATTTATTATAGTACTTGGTAACTATGTTTGAATTTTGCTGTTTACGGAGTTACATGCTCCCTTGTCCGCAGGTACGCACTAGTGATTATGTGTGTTCTTGTTATGGTTGCATGCCTTAGGTGTGAGGGTGTAATGTAGTGTAGAGTTCAGTTGACATTGTATGCATGTGGATTTATGATATTCATTATTTAGCCGAGTGACTTGAGACTTCACACTTGTAGTATGGTGTTGTGGTGGTCATATGACGCATGCAGTTACACGTGGCGTACTTCTTACAAACTGTGCTTGTGCACAATTTGTCCTTAATGAAATGTAAAGAAATTCATAAGGTGTTAATGTTTAGGCAGAGATTTTGTTCAGCTTGTCATATAAACCATGAAGGTGCTTTTTGGTTACTTTAATTGCATCATAATAAAAACTTCATAAGAGTGTTTGTGTAATATGTTTTAACAGATACTTGAAGTAGCAGAAGTCTTGGCCTACAGTATTTCTAGTGTGATTTATATTTGAATAACTAGTGCGCATGAAAGTCAGCTGGTCAGTCAGTCAGTCAGTAGAAATTTTGGATCATGTACAGAAGAGGTCAACTGGTTAGCTCTACACATGACAAGTCACTAGTCAGTCTAACACGTGCGGCGGCAGCTTCGCAGGAGGTGTTAACATGTAAACAAGCGAGAATCACTACAAGTGATGCGTAGTGTGGAAGTGTGGAAGTATTTTTTCGTTCTTCTTAGCCTATTACCACAACACATGTTAATTCAGCTGTTTATCATCAAGGAAGAAAAATTTAATAAAATTGTATGGGATGCGTCCTCTACTAACTTTTCCTCACCTGTCTTCCAGTACAGTTGCTATGGAAACTAATCTCTGTATGTGTACTGCTTTATCGTAAATCAATTTTAGAGGCTGTAAATGTGTTGGTCGTGAATTGGTCATCTATGTTGATATTTCACTTGTATTTGAATTATGGACACAATAGAAAAATTCCACAATAAGGACAAAGTTATTACAAAATGAACTTGTAATTCACATCCCATCGCTGTTGAAGGATTCAGCATATTTGTATACCTTAGCTCTTCAGTGTGTGCCTGCTGTGTGTGTTTGTTTATAGTGTAGAGTTGGGTTGATTCTTGTGTGTGTGTGTGTGGGTTTACAATATATTCACTATTTGAACAAGTGACTATTATTGGCGGCAGTGGCATATGGTACATGGTACATGGTTTACCCAATTAGTTAGTATCAGTTAATGAATGGTAACATGTATCATAATTTGTACCCTATTCTGGGTATGAAATAGCCTTGTCAAACAAACCCTGAAGGTGCTTTTTTGCTTTCTGAACATTGTAATAACTTTATGTAGTGATAATGTTATAGGTGCTGTGTTTACCAGACAGACACAGCTTGAGAGCATGTTCCTTATGTAGTCTATAGTTTCAGTGTCTGCTACATGCTCTATTCAGGTTTGTTTGTAAAAGTGTGAAACTGCTCCATAAACATGTTATTGTAATGCTGGTGTTGATTGGCAGGTGAAGCAGTTTATGTCTCTGTGAGAGATGTAAGCTTTCATTCCTTCATCCCTGATGTGCTTCTGTTTGTCAAGGAGTGTGTGTTTTAACACTTTGAACATGTACACAAAATGGTACCAGATACTTTGTCATGTAGCCACAACCTTACAATACCACTATGGCACCTTGGCAGTATTGGTTGGATAGCTATTTCTTCTCGGTGGCAGTGCAAGTTGTCAATTTGCAGTAGTGCATGATGGCTTCTCTACGTTAGTAAACGCACATTGTCCAAAACGTACATACCAAACTGTAGTAGTACTGTAGTTATAGTAGAGCTACCAGAGTCAGGTGCTTAGCAAGACAACGGTAGAGTACTCAGTGTCAGTCAGTGAGCAGGTTGCTGCTAAGGAGAACTAAAGTATTGTCTTTTTTGATATTGTTATTTTTTGTTTGTTTAAATCATCCTTTTCACTGATAAAATGGTCATCCAGAGGAGTAATTTTACCCCACAGTAATCCAGCTGTGTGTCGTATGTTTTTACTCTCATTTTCATGTTGTAAACAAATGACACTTGTACTTGTTGCTTGGCAACGGGTGGCTTCTAGGGATATAACATGGATGTAAACAAGCGCGAATCACTACAAGTGTCATATTGTGCGGAAGCTTTTTAATAGGTGTGACTGGTGTGACGCAACAACCACCTTATTTCGGCCTATTACCACTACAACTATTAATTCAGCTGTTTGCCACTGGGATGAAAAATAAATTTTATCCCTGTACCATAACAACAGTATATACAGTACTACAGCTGGGTTTGTACCTAAAAGGTTTGTTGTCCCTCACTAATGTAATAAAAACTGTTTCTGTTGAACTGTGTGTACAGTCTACATGCCCCAAAGTGGGATTTTGTCTTAAACTGGTGGTCAGTCAGGGACCCAGTTGAGGTTTATGGAAAAGACCACAGTCCTTATTGCAGGCTATAGACTTCTTTGTAGTGTAGTGTGTGCTGTATATCAAATCATTTGCTTTATCAGGTCATATCGGGTGAACATGGTAGGAAAGATTGGCATTATACAGGTGTACTACTGGAGTTAGGAAGCCAAGAGCAGCCCAGATTTAGATGCTAGTAGAATTAACTTTGTCCCTGTGAGTTGGTCACCATTATCACCCTTTACAGCCTTTGTAGTGTGGTGATTTGTTGGTGATTGTGCGATGCATGCAACGAACTACTTTGCTGGTCTGTTGGTGAGTAATGGTCTTGTGCTATTATATGATATTCATTATTTAGCTGAGTGACTTGAGATATTTGAGTAGTGTACTCTAGTGTGTAGTGTGGTATTGTGGTGACTGTAGGACGCACACAGTGTCTACCCATGTTATGAGTTTGCAATTTGTTCCTTAATGAAACTACAGTAAATTACTATCTGTGTTACAGTAAACAATGATATACCTAGTAGAAGTCTTGCCTCAGGTGGTATGAATGTTGTTAGCACTCCTAAAGGCACTATTTGTTCTTCACATGCATACCTATAAAGTTAATTGTGCTTATTTTAATAGCGTCTATATTCGTTCTGTTTATCTTATATGTATTTTTGAGAAAATTTATTGTCCAAGTGTATTTAATGTCTGAAGTACACAGCTTTCTGATATTATTTCTACTGGTTGTCGAGCATCATCTTGAGTGGTCATAATTATGATGAAAGTGCCTTATTCACAAGAAGTTATCCCACTAGGAATCTTTGCTTGAAATAGTGGTGTTTTTTTTTCAAGGCAAAGAGTATTCTTTGTTTATATACTTTTGTTTAGACACTAGGGGTGTACCGATATGACATTTTCACTATTTACCGATATTCCGATATTTACATAGTCTTAACACCGATAACCGATTCTATAACCGATATTTACATTTGAGTGATTAGACTTGTTTGTAATATTTGAACTGTAAAACACATTGGCTGTCTTACACACTGTGACAACTTTAAACTACAGTTATACTTGTATCATGGAAATAGAAATGTAATAAGTTAATGCTTGTATCCCACTATTTTCAAGTTATACTTGATTGACAGTGCCTACTCTGCTGTAAGCCGTGATCTATGCTCATCATAAATGTTTTCTGTTCTAGAAAAAGAGTCTCTCACGCTCCAGAAAAGAGTCTCTCACGCTGGTAGGTGGAGCACTTAAGTATCGTCTTGCTATTCTGCCTAAAAGTGGGTATCTTCGCTGATTCTCGTTCCACCAAACATAGGGATTACCTTTTTGAAAACAGATCAAAGGCTCCCTTAAGAAACTGTTTAATTCCATTCCACTGGTACCTACACTGTCATCACTACATTCCCCCAAGTCCTCTAATATTTCACTGATACATTCCCACACTTTACTGGAGCACGCACTAGTACCATTGTCATCAGTACGCTGCCTTTTGTTTGGTGGTTCATTCACTTCACTCACTTCGTCACACATATTAATGTTCCGTTGCTTAACAAATTCTTTTGTAGCTGCCATAGCAAAAAAAATTGTCTTTATATCTATATTATTAAATGAATTCGTACTTTATTAATTTCCCAGTTCTTTAACATGTCCTCTAGCTTTTCACAAATATACTCACCAGTATGAGAACCTTCACTTTTGTGCGCATGAAGCACTGCTGATATTCGTTTAAACTCTTTCGTGACCCAGTGAGCTGTTAAACTAATAAGTGATTGCTAAGCTGAAGAGCAGCTCCAAATGTCTGTGGTAAGATTCAGATGAGGTACATCTACAAGCACTTCCTCCAGCATTAAATCAATCTTCGCTTTGATGTCTGGAACAACAGTTTCTGAGAAATACTTCCTGCTTGGGAGTGTGTACGTTGGTTCAAGAGTTTTTACGAGACAGCTAAATCCTGTGTCATGAACAACTGAAAAAGGTTGGTTATCCATAGCAATCATTTCTCCTATTAATGTATGGATACACACCGCGTACTGTATGAATCGTTGATATCCCACGCTTTCACTTTTACGTGGGTTTCTACCATCGTTAGCTGTTTAAATGTTGCTTGCTCTCTTTTTGCTTCTCTTGCTCCTTCAAGTCTCTAATCCTTTTCTTCTGGTATTCTTCAGTGTGCTTTTTTAAAAAGATGATCAATAAGGTTAGTTGTGTTGTATGACTTCACGGAACTTCCTCCATGAGATATGCTATCGTTACAAGTGTTACAACTGGCAAACTTATCGCTGTCTTCGCGAACAGTGAAGAAGTCCCACTCAACTGCTTTTACTCGTGGCATAATGGCTTCCATACCGTATTACCAAAAACATACAAAAATATTTCTGGCATTCTACAGTACACGCACGTGCTCATATCAGTAAAAATCTAGCCTAATTTTTACCAATTTCCGATATTTCCGATATCCCAATATTGGTACCGATACCGATTGTAACATCGGTACACCCCTAGTAGACACAATATCCTAGCATTTCTGTTGTATCTGTTTCTAGCACTGTGTGAGAAAGCTGAACCGTGTCCATAAAGGGAGTCTGAGAATGTCAAAGCTAACACTGTTAAAATCCCCAAGCAGTGGTAACTTGATCCGGGTCATCTTACAAGTGCCTGAGGAGCCACACATCCTGGAATCCACCATGTTTAGCACCTGATTTTTTAAACAATTTTACTTAAAAAAAATTTTTTTTTGTTAAAACTTTTTGTAACATGTTATCACTAAGTCAAAACTATGTTGGCTAACATTCTTCAGTTCATAACTCTGTTGCAATGGTCCGGAAAATAGATAGTGTTGAAACAATTATGTATCTAAATTGGTAGTTGCTAAGCAATTTCCAGAAGTTGCTAAGCAATTTCCAGAAGTTGCTGGAAGTGTGTAGTGAAACTGTCCTATACAATATACCTGGCAGTTTGTGTGCCATTGTTGTTGCTTATTAAGTGAGTGATTGGCACTGTGTGTGTAGTGTGTGTGTCAGATTATTCCATGGGATATGTTGTTTATAATTATTTGTGTTGCTTAGTATTTGTGTTGCTTAGTTACGCCCAAAATGTTTTTTCATCTAGTGTCGCTTTGTGTTTAAATGCAGCAAAACAGTGGATTTTTACGTACCTCTCCTTTAAAAATACCATGAATTGCATACAGGACCATTACTTCTTCTGGACCAGAGCTATGGAGTAATTTTGATGATGAAGACGGACCTTTACAAGTTCACCTGATCATGCCTGATACATCAACAGTACAACTATTGGTATTATTTCTCTTCATGTGGAAGGCAATTGATGTTCCGAATTTCAAACATACTGTAGCAACAGAAATGTTGCTGTTGGGTATTGCCACTATTACATCTTCAGACAACTTCATACAAATGATAGAATTTTTTTCCAGACACAATTGCCAAAACCAAAAAGTTCATAAATTTAGAGCAGGAAAATTTAAGCAGTATCGTGTATTTCCCTAAATGCTGCACCATTTTTAAAATAGAAGATTGTTTTGAGCAGCTGTACAGTTCCAAAAGTTTGTTTAGCTGTAGGTGGTAAAAAGAAGTCTTTAGACCACTGAAAACTTACTGTTATAAATCAGACATTCTTTCTCGTCCTGGTATTTTGCACATTTGCAAGCAATGCAGAGGCTGCTACATTTCCCTGAACTTTTTGCCGATGTTTATGATGGAGCAGTATGGAAGCATTTTGAGGACTATGGATATTTCTCTCAACCACATTCTTATGGCTTGATGCACTGGATGGAGCCTTTTGAACACAGCGTATACTCTGTTGGAGTGTTGCTGTTGAGCCTGCCACGTGAAATTTGCTGTGCCCAAGAAAATATTATAATATGTGATTTGATTCCTGGCCCTAAAGAACCATCCTATAACATTAATTCATTTCTTGAGCCATTAGTAACAGATCTCCTGCATCTATGGAGGGGTACAGAGATTGCCCTTCCACATGGCAAAATAAAAATTAGTGCTGCTTTGATATGTGTAGCACGTGATTCACCTGCCACAAGAAAAGTTAGTCACATACAGTGAAGAAAGGTTGTTTTAGGTGTTGTAAGACTTTTCCATACATGTGAAAGATTTGAGATTACAGTGAGTTTGATCGTGAGAACTGGATTTTGAGAACACACGCAGAATGCTTTGCACTTTGTATGATGCACATACATGCAAAGACTGCTTCAGACCAGATTTCTATTGAAAGAGAACATGGAATTTGGTATACAGCCCTGATAAATTTACCACAATGCATTTTTGCACGATCACGTATCTCAAATATGCCAATAGTTTACATCCCCAATGCCCATAGTTAATAAATGTTTAAGCATTAAACAAGAATGATTTTGTTTCCGTATTATTAATCCGAACGATGCAGTTTCCACTTCCACTCCAGGGTTAGTCAATCAAATTGAGGTCCACTGCTATGGATCGTCCATTGCTATGGATCCATCTCTCTCAATCTTTCTTTTAAGCCCTTTTGCTAAATGCTCAAATAGATATTGCAAATCCTTTGGATAATCTCTTGGAATAGAGACAGTTTCAGTTCCATCCTTGGTAGAGTCTTCATAGATGAGATATTGGTAGACTAACAAAGACAGCTTGCTTGGAATTTGATTTGAGTTTACCATTAGGTTCAGCACGACATGCTTCTTGCGCTCCTTGTAAAAGCATATTTTCATATATTCCAGGCTTTGGTATCGACCCTAATGATGCAATGATACTTGAAGCATTAAACTTTGCACATTGACTCAAAATACTATTAGTAACATGATGTTTATGGACCTTCTGCAGCAAAAGAGTTCTTCCATAATTGTCGGCCATTTATTACTCTATACTCACTATGTTGATCAGTCATATCTCCATCGTGCTGTGTCTCACAATGTAAACTAAATCCCATTAGACTCAACATGTGACATTGGTACACATGAGATCACATGACTACAACATTAATTTTGATTCATGATGATTGAAGATAAAATGAAGCAGAAAACCATATTGCCGTTTTTTAGCTTCATGCGTATCACAATTACTGTTTTGTGTAATCTGTCCTCATTTCACAGAAGGCCAGTGTTTTCTGGATTTTACAAATTGTGGTTTTTGAAGTAGGCTAGTTAATAGAGTTGACCTTTCTGCACACCACCAGGTGTAGTTAGTTAATACAACGTAATTCTGAAATGACTTAATTTTCAATATGTTGTTACTTTTACTGTGTTGGTCAACTATTACAATGATGTCATTGGTGAACACTAATTTGAAAGTACAGTTTCTACATTTTCAGCCTCAGTAGAGTAGAAGGCTTCGATTAGTTGAAACATTATTTTAGATTCCTGTAACTTTCCGAGCTCTTTCTGTAAAGAGCTTCAAAACCTGCTATTTCCAAGGTGATTGTTTGTTAAAACCATTGGCATGTGTACTATGCTAATTGTACAGTTTAGGTGAGGGTTCCTATATTTTGTATATATAGCTGAATTCCGAAATGACGTCACAATATAAATGGCGACCTCTATTTGGGGGACTTTAATAGTTTCGTTGGATTAATTGTGTGTTTGTGAGAGTGAAATCGGACTGCATTTTGTTATGGATGCGTATAATTGTGTCTTATCTGATTCTACATCTGAGAAGTGTTTCGACGGAGTTCCCCAGCCGTTTTTGTGTGAGAATTCAACCGAAGAAAACAAGTCAGTTCCGAGCTCAATTCTCGACTCAGTTGAAGAGGGTCCTAGACCAGGTGTTTCTCGAGGTGGTCATCGCCACTATACTGCTAAGCAAAAGGCTTGGCGCGGACAATACTGCTGTGTGCCCTTATGCCATAGTTCTTCTGGGGAGAAGGCAGAGAGGGAGCGTTTAGGGATGCAAAGATTATCTTTTCATTCGTTTCCTGATGTCTCTAGCGACAAAGGGAAAATGTGGATAGCAAAGATTCGTCGAGATCCTGGACCAAATTTTGTGATAAATAGTAATACGAAAGTCTGCTCTCTTCATTTCACTCTCGATGACTACATTAGTGGTGACGTATTACACTCTGCAAGACGAGTATTAAAGGCAACTTCTGTACCATCCGTGTTTCCTTGGACTAGGGAAATGCAGCAGCGAACAACAACTACATCTCGCTTAGCTGCCTCTGTGTACCAAAGAGCAGACATGATTGAAACTCGTGGTGAAGGGCAAGGTACACCAGTGGATAGTGACTGGTCAGAAGAAAATTTCATGGAAGTTGGAGGAAATAGTATTGATGTTGCTGAAATGCAAAGGAGGATAGATGAACTTCAGGTAAAATTGTCCGAAGTGGAGAATGCTTTTCAAAGATCTTTATTCCGTTTGGAAAACATCTGTGACAATGACGAATTAGTAAAATTTTACACCGGGTTTTCCGATTACAACACTCTGATTGCATTTTACGAGGAGGTTTTGGAAAGTGATGCAAAGGTAATGCGGCAATGGGAAGGAAAGAACAGTAAAGATGATTATGATGATACAAAAACTGGCCGAACATGCAAACTTCCTCTTTTGGAACAGTTTTTTTTAACTTTAGTTCGCCTTCATTTGGGACTGCTAGAATTGGACTTGGCCAAGAGGTTTAGAATTTCAAAATCTTCTGTATCCAGAATTGTATCTACATGGATCAATTTGATGTTTCATAGTTTGAAAGCCCTTGAGCGTTACCCACGATGGCACATAGTCAAAAAATACATGCCAGAAGTTTTTAAGAAGGATTATCCTAACACAAGGCTGATCATTGATGCAACAGAATTTCCAATTGAAAGACCTTCGTCATTGCTATCACAGTCCTGTACGTTTTCCTCGTATAAAAACAGAAATACAGTCAAGGTTCTTGTTGGAATTATGCCAAGTGGAGTTGTAACATTTGTTTCTCCAACCTATGAAGGGTCTATCTCAGATAGGAAACTAGTGGAAGTTAGTGGGCTGCTAGATTTGCTTGAAACAGGTGATGAAATCATGGCAGACAAAGGATTTCAGATACAAGATTTATTGGCACCACTGGGTGTTAGATTAAACATTCCCCCATTATTGAGCTCGAATACACAGATGCCAGTAGATGATGTTTTCCACACAAGAAAAATTGCTCATTTACGGATACATGTAGAGAGAGCTATCGGACGTGCAAAGCAGTTCCGTATTCTACAACACACTCTACCCGCATCAATGTGGGACTCAATAAATGAACTTGTGTATGTTTGCTTTATGTTAACAAATTTTAGTCCACCTTTGGTAGCATAGTGTATGTAGTTATTTATTATTCACAATATTATTATTGATCATGAGTTGTACATAAATAATGGATTTTGAAAGCAATGATGTAGTACTGTATATTTACATTAATGTTATATTTACATTGATAATGAAATAGTTGAATCATAATGATTAACACCATTGAATATAATGACTAACGGAGTGGGGGTCATAGTCCATTGTACGCATAATTCTTTACACTTGATAGGAATAAATATACCTCCCTTCATCTTGGGTAAAGGAGGTGGTTGGCATGGGAATCTTCTTGCGTAGCTGCCATCGCTGGAATTGTCAGTGATCACAATAACGTCTCGGTGTAGTGCAATGGCTAATAATCGCACTTCCATGTCACCACCCCATTCAGTTGGATCCATCACACGTTCCTTCTTTTCCAGCCATTGGACTACAGACAGACCTTCTTCCAAACGGACACAAGGATGCTCATTCATCGTTTTGTGCGCCACCTGTCTTAAATGCTTACTAACCAACTTGTCGCCACAACTTGACTTCGCAATAAAACCAGCCTGGTGTGCAATAGAATGGTAGAGGCAGCTACCGTCTCCATACACAGAGTGCCTTGCCAAATTCAGATTTTTAAGCACTGTATACAAGGGCATCCTCTTTTGCTTAAGTGAGTCAATTTTTTGAAACACTACATCATCACATACAGACTGCTCACTATCACACCGCTTCACACTAACAGATTGCTTCCCACCAACAGACCTCTTCTCACCAACAGACTGCTTCACACCAACAGATTGCTTTACATCAACAGACGGCTTTACATCAACAGACCTCTTCTCACCAACAGACTGCTTCACACCAACAGACTGCTTCACACCAACAGACTGCTTCACACCAACAGACTGCTTCTCACTAACAGACGGCTTCTCACTAACAGACTGCTTCACACTAACAGACGGCTTCTCACTGACCGACTGCTTCTCACCGACCGACTGCTTCTCACCAACAGGCTGCTTCACACCAACACTCTGCTTCTCATCAACGGACTGCTTCACACCAACAGACTGCTTCTCATCAACGGACTGCTTCACAGTAGCTGATGATGGCTCATCATTGCTCGATGAATTCATAAGCTTGGAATTATCTGCCACCTGGACTAAAGTCAATGGTTCGATGTTTCCATTTTGTTCAATACTACTTCGTATGATTACACAGGGAGCCATTGCTGGCAAATAAGTATTGAAATAAAAAGAACGTGCTTTAGAAATAGCTGCTAGCATAAATTGCTCCTTGTACAGAATACGCTGCACAAACAACTCACCCACTGGTGACCAAACAACAAAGTCGCACCAAGGGAGCTTAGCCACATGCATTTGAGTCTGGATCTGATAATAATATGCATGAGATTCTGACAAACCAAATTTGCCATTCTTTTCTTGAATACAAAATGAGGTCTTCTCTCTGCAAACATCTACAATCGACTTCTGCTTACACAACATTGGACATTTCACTTCTAAACACCCTTTACTATAACCATTGCTCTGAGAAGGCTCAAAAATAATCCCATCAGGGCTAGCTGCCAGCCAAGGTTCAGAAGAATCCACAAACAGACCACATGGTTCAACAGTTGTTTCTGCTCCATTCATTTTACGGTGGTTCTTATAGGATTCAATGGCATATTGTTCGTGCCTGATACCATAACGCATGGCTGCACTGATAGCAGCAGTAGGGGAAAGCTTCTTCAAAAGGAAAGATTTGCAGCTAGTACTATCTTTTCTATGGCAGACTTCCTTCATCATAGATGCAGTGATCCTAAGTTTGCGTTCACGGTGCCAAACTTCTGAGTCAGACTGAGCCCTTGTATCAATTTCCAGTTTATGTATAGCTGTCATATCAATAGAAACATGATTGTAGTACAACGACTTTGCTAAATGATTAATGTCGGCAGAATCATTATGCTTTTCAGTTGGGTGTTCATCCATACCACACAGGGAATATTTATGGTCATGCTGGACAAGCAGTTGCTTAGCTACAAGTTCTTCTTGAAATTGACGCTTCTTTTCAGCAGCTCGTGACAACCTCTCTTCCTTTTCCTTCCTAAGGAAGTCTTCTCTGCTCTCTAAGGGGGCAGGCTCATCATCAAGCATTTGCAAGTAACCGGAGGTCCCATACATGCTTATCAATGACTTGGTTTGAGCCGCCTTCTTCAATTCACTCAGTGTTCCTGCTGAATGTAGTGCTTTCTCAGCTGATTGTATCTTTTCATCCTCTATAACAAATAGTCTCTCTCTAAGGTGACGTGCCTTGTTTGGGTCAATCAGTCTTCTTGATGCTGGACGGCAGTTCCATTTATTCACAGAATGCAGTTTGGGTCTTTTCTCAACACCATAGACTTTCTTAGTTAAAGTCACTTCATCTGTAGGGCGTCCAACTACATGTTGTGGATTGGGTCGGTTCCACACTTGAAGCCGTTCTGTGCATCCTTTTTTTTCTTCTTGTAAACCACTGCTTACATAGTCCTCCAAACAATAAAGTGTTGCGATTGCATGATTGCAACACCCAGAGAGCCCAGCAGGACAAGTACAATAAGCTGTCTTAACTGTACAAGATGACTTGCATGCAAGAATGGTAACATGGTAAAAAACCTTTTTCATCGATGCTAACACTCTAGATACAACACAAACACCATTTTCTAGATGTGGCATTGGATGAAACTTCAAGTCTTGAACATGGCCATCATGGAAAAATCTATAAGCTTTGTCCAGCGTTCTAGTGTACTCAGCTTCCATGTAGAGCTCTTCAGCAGACTCCTTACTGCTGTCTTCTTGCAATGACATATGGGCCCTAAAATCTGCTAAATTTTCCAGGTAGTTAACTTTCTTCCTCGGCACTTTCCTTTCAACTGAAAACTTGAAAATTGCATTGAATGAAATTTGTGGAATGTCAACTAAACTCTCTGTCCATTGAGGATCAGTGCTGCTTGGGAGTGACTCTAATAATGTCGTCAACTGGGATGAACCTGAGGGCTCTGATTCCATTCTTTCACCCGCCATGTTTAAAAGCTTTTTTCGAGTGTTCAAACCCTTGTCCGGGTCAACAAGCAGATGATCCCACCCAAACTTGATGTAGCATTCAACCCTACATAAAAAATACGGGTAGCTAGTAAACATGTACATTTGGAGCTGAGCTCGCCACTGTGGATGCAGCGAGCAAGCAGCTGTTTTACAAAAGCAGTAATACCTTTCTACTAGTTCCGGTTTCTTTCCACTTAAGGGAGCACCTCTACATGATAGCCATCTCTTTAGTTTAGCAACAGTTAGTTCGCTAGGTTTTTTTCCGTGCAAGGAAGCACCGGAAATATCGCCTTCCTCCAAAAGATACAAATCACCGTCGTCACCATGGCCATTGGCGTTGAATTCTTTCATATCTTTGCCACTTGCCTTTTCTAGCTAGTTCAAAACCGAGCAAAACACAAATTTAACAACTTTGTAGTATAGCGAATACATAAGAGTCCCCCAAATAGAGGTCGCCATTTATATTGTGACGTCATTTCGGAACTCGCTCATTGACTATTAGTACAATAGAAGCCAGATCTGTGCTTCTGTAAACATATATGCAAGCCATGTATGTGCAGAAAGCACATTTTTTGCTTGACATCAATCAGTTGTCTGATTTTACTACGTGTGTGCGTGCATGCGTGCGTGCATGTGCCTGTATGTGTATGTATATGGCCACCTATGGGATGGCCTCAGTAATGAAGTGACCTTGTTATTGATTCATTTTTTATTGTACTCTACTTGACATGGACACTATAATGAGGTGGTCTTATTAATGGGGTGGTCTTATTAATGAGGTGGCGTTGATTGAATGAAGCTTCACTTATGGTATGAACCAACTATTTTTGTCTTACCAAAATTTGATACAGTATGAGTGCAGTAATTCATGTCGATATGTACTGTAGCAAACACCGTACATGGATTTGTCATGCTCTTCATCTCACCATGAAGTATTACAAAGTGCTGTGTATTGATCACCTGTAAAACTATATCAAGTTACACATTCCTTGAAACTGGCATGTATAAATGGAATTATTCTGAGATGAGATGTTGGTTCATGCATGTAAGAGGCCAACTGGTCAGGCCTGCACATGACAAGTCACCAGTCAACACAGCACATGCAGGGACTATCACATGTGACCTGAACTTTGTCACTTGTTACTGTAATATGTTGTAACATAATAGGATGATTGTTATTATTGTGGTTTTGGACAAGTTGTAACAGGGGTATTGTTCTTGCAAGGAATAGATATTGTTACATATATTAGTTGTGATAGGTACAAGGAAAATTTTGGAATTTTAAGTTTGATTACATATTTATGACTTGAAGCTGCATGCGCTTATTGCATCAAGAGAAGGACTGGCTAGCATGCTACTTTTGCACCAACTATTAATTACTGCAAAGTGAAGTGGTCATTCAGCCCATTACACAGTGTTATAAATGAAGAGCAGTACAGGATACACCTCTGCAATCAATCTAGTCATTACAGAAAACTATTCCCAGTTACGTGATAGTCAGCAGAGGAAAGCCATCAGTACACACTACCACAAATCGACACCTTTCACTATCAGCAAAAAAAGGGACACAAACATGAAGATCTGTGAGTCCATGATGCATGTATTGCATGTACTGTGGTGTGCCAAAAGGCACCAGTCAAGTTGAAGTGATATCTAATAGTGAAAATATAACCTTAACTGTTATTGAGTTATGCTGGTCTGAAGGCATCAGTCAGTTAGTTAGACTGTTAGTTACATGTGTAGTTAGTGTGTATAAAAATTTTAAAATGGAAGTTTCCAATTGGAAGCGTTTCAAGCATTTCAGGTTGATGAAAATATACTAACATACTGTCATGCACTCTAGGCAACTCCTACAGATAGATCAGGTACCATTGTTAGTATACCCAGGAGCTCATCGAGTCCGTAGGACGAGGGAGCATGTAACTCCGCATACTCACAACGTAAACAGCAAAATTCAAACATGGCGGACATTTCTTAACATAGTATATTCCTTATATAGTAGAGGTTGTATCGTAGGGTAAAGAATTATGTAATAATCATGCCACAAATATGCAGCACCTAGATTAATTCGTGAAAGAAAGAGATGGCAAGGAAGGAAACGTCGAGGAAAGGGCTTAACTAACGGAGTGAAATAGTGACAAGATTGGAGATTGCTAGAAAGCATTCTTGCTTACCGCGTGACGTAAGTGGGCCGGCTATCAGTCCACGGCGGCAGCACAGAGTATCTGCAGTAAATACTGAAGGAATCGAGTTTCATCGCTCACTGCTGGAGCAAGAAGACTACAGTATTGTGCCAGTAGTAATGGGTTTAGCGAGCATGCGCGGTATGTGTTTATCCTTATACGGTTACTGTTTAAATTACTATTAATAAATTGCGACGCCATGTTTGAATTTCGCCGTTTACGGAGTTACATGCTCCCTCGTCCTACGGACTCGATGAGCTCCTGGTATACCTTAGCACACACACACACACATACACACGTCTTCTCTGCTGTTTAAGCCTTTCCTGCCGTGTTTTGCTTTAGTTGGCATTCACAACCACAGTTTATTATGGAATGGGATAGGTAATGTACAGTGTTCAAACAGTAGTGTTATATTGTTTGTGCAACTGTATGAGGACAATAACATGGGATAATATTGCTCTTAGAAAACCAGCTACATATGAACTTTGTCACTTGCTGCTGTGTGTGCAGTCTTGTGGTTGTATGTTATCATTGTGGTATGTTATATTCATTAATGAGAGATGTTAAAAATATTTTTCAAAAGAGCATTTTTCACTATTGCCAATAATTGGTCAGTGGTAATGTTGTATAGTGGGCTACACTGTATGTTTTTCAAGGGAGAATAACATTCTCAATTTTCATGATTGGCATTCTGTTTGATGTTTCGTTCATGAAAGTTTTACTTGTGAATTATAGCTAGCTAGTTATCCAATGTGTTGTATAAGCTGCAATTCACAAAATTTTTGGCCCCTTGAATTTTATAAAATCACGAAGAGTTTTATAATCACATAGAGGGCTATAAAATTACGTAGAGGGCTACCCTCAAAGGTAGCCCTCTATGTAATGCACTGATCAGATCACTGTAAACCAGCAAACTTGAAAATTCTCAAATGTGTCACTGGTGTACATGCAACTACTATACACTTCATATGCCATTTTAAAATACTTTTACGTATTTATTGAGTGATTGTCTTACAGTATGGCAGTATTGTATATTGAGGGTTTGCACTTCTCACCAAAAATATCGACTAGAAACCAGCTCCATGGCATCATGGCAGTATTAGTATCATCAAACCCAAACATGTCTCTAAAAATTTTCGATACATTTAAAAAAAAAAGATTGTAATAAAATTTTCTACTGACTGATTCCTTCAGACAAGCACAATTTGCTAAAGTTATGTCCCTGATTGTCTGACGTCGTTTCAGCCAGAGTGGTCCCTTTAGAATACTGCAGTTTGTACAGTGTACAAGTGTTGTATAGAAATATGGTATACTTTGACACTTTGATGCAAAGTACAGTACAGTATATTACAGTATATGCATGAACTTTGGTAAGACGAAAATATTAATGAACAAGTATTTGCTTAACTTAAAAAGAAACTTATCTTGTGGCTGATGGCACTGCTGCACTGATGTATGTATGGTACAAATACCACTTGTGTGTGTACGTGCGTGCATGCTTGTACATGTGTGTGTGTGTTCATGCACATACACTACAAATCTGCAGGCTGATTTTTATTGAGTAAAAAATGTACTTTACACATGGATGGCTTGCATACCGATTTACAGAAATAATTTACAAGCACAGATCTGGCTTCTATTGCACAAATACTTACAAATTATTAGAAATCTTTTAACTGTATCATTAGTCCAGCTCACATGCCATTGCCTTAGCAAACAGTTAATCACCATGGTGATAGCAGGTTTTGAAGTTGATAATATCCCTGATTTCCAACTATGGAGAAATGTATAACTTTGTATTATAAGGAAAACAGTCTTCTGTGAAATGAAGATAGATTATTGTTTGAATTTCTTACAAGTATAAACACAGTAGGGATATTCACTTCTTTTTGTTTTACAGTATTTGGACATTACGTACTACTCCAATCCAGCTTGTTTGAGTACTTTTTATTGCAGCACTATACACTGTCCCTACTCTAATTTAAAGTTCCTAATTTTTTCTTATACTTGTCTGTGAAGTTTTTAGCAAGCTCATGACCACAAAATACCCTGCTTTTCACAAAACCAGTCACAATACTTTAAGAGTTAATCACAGCACGATTATGACTCATGCAATAACAACTGATCAGTGGCCGTGGCTCTACATAAGCCTGCAGACAATAATGGACGTGGATTCGTGCATACCTACAGACTGATGAATGGGCGTGGCTACCATATGTCTACGGACAGTAATTTATGTAAGTAGGCGTGGCTCACAAAAGAAGCAGGGATATGCTATGATGTGTAGTAACACGTCCACATTTAATTTAGCACATGTCTACAGACAGTAATTTACTTAAGTGGGCGTGGTTCGCAAAAGAAGCAGGGTTACGCTATGACGTGTAGTAACACATCCACATTTAGTTTAGCAAGTGGGGTCAGACCCGAATAATCTGTAAAGCAGGACCTGGATGACCCGACTCGGTTTAATAGTGTTACTAAATAAACTATATTATTGACTTACACATTGCCATATAGTTCGCCACGAGTTGCTCTCACTGATCGATATCAACAGCAAGTCACGTACGTGTGTGTTCAAAATAGTTTGGTGCACCTGGCGACCACGTGTATTCGAATAGTTTGATGCAATATACACTGGTAGATAGAAGCCGTACTGTAGTCTATTAACACTCAGCGGTAGAACCTTGACTGATGGCCATGATAAAGAAGGATAAAAGGTAAGACAATAGCGCAAACATTGTATGTTTATCAATATACCAAAGGTTTTTTCTTAAGTGATCTAGAAACGTTTCTGCGAAAGAATTAGGGCTGTAGCTGTAGCCAGTTTTCCGCTACGCTTGACTGAAGGCGTCAGGCAGGCAGTAGAAAATTCCATTAACTAAAATTTTTTTTAATTTTGTAGCAACTTGACGGAAACATTTTGGGTCGATCTGGAGACACTTTTGGGCTTGGTTTTATTCAACCAATACTGTCATGTCATTGTGGGGAAAAATCACGGCAGGTTTTTGGGTTATATTATATCACGGATTGCCCCCACACCTTCGATGTCCCTAATATGTACTGTATGATATTGTATTTACTTGTTTAAACATTGTGGCATTTATTATCTTTGTTTATAAAATCGAGACAGCAACTTGAACTATACCACCACTCAGTGCTTGAAAATAATGTTGAGCTAAAATTGACCGTGACATCACTCAAGTGCGGCTACTATTGAAGATGCGATGTTTAACCAAGTACAGTGTAAATGCAGTATTTCTGTTCAGGTTGTATAAATCATTAGTACCATCTGTTACATGTATATGCCCCAAGTCAAGCCTGAGTACATGCTTATCTGTATATGACATACACAACACATACAAGTACAGGAGATAGTAACAAAGCTCAACAAGGTTAAGTAGTATGTGCTAGCATCACCACAATGGATTCTTGTATGCATGATATACAGCCAGCGAACTCCATGATGAAATTATCAAACCCTTCAACTACCATAGTTTATTGATTTGATAATGTCAGGAACTTCCATTGATAAATTGTAACCCCCTATTAGTTGACTTAATTGAGGTAGCTATATTATAAATGACACATTTGAAGTAGTATGGTAACCTTACTACACACAGTGACTTTAGAGTAATCATTACCATTTTCAAACTAAAGTACAGCCCAATTGTAAAACCATTTTTCTCAACATAAAATCCAATATTTATATGACCCTAATAGGTGATAATAATAAAGTGTTCAGGTCATCATGTAAGCCCATCATACAGTACTACACATATGTTAGGGTTTGTACTTTCTCACACACAAGTGTTGACCAGAAACCAGCGTCACATTCCTTAATGGTGCCTTGGTAGTGCTGGTTAGGTACAATCAAGCCAGAAGTGACCATAAAGCATGCAGTCTATGGACACATTGTATTTGCTTAAGAAAACCATGATGGAAAAAGCACAAGTATTTTTAAACAACAACTTTGTACATATGCAGTATCTACATTGTAGTTGTCATAAGCTTAGACCTAAAATTTTATATTGTAGCAATGTGATCAACACCTAGATGCATTACCATAATAGGAAACCAGAAGGCTTGTATTGTTATTTCTATTGAAATAACCAAGTCACTTTTCATATATAATAATATTTTAGTATTCTTAGAATATTATTTTTAGTTAGTCTTTTATCTCTTAAATATTTTATTGAGTGTTGATTATTGAGTATTGTATATGGCATTGTGTGAGGGTATTGTAGTAAGTGTTAGTATGTTTTATCTGATAAGATAAACTTTGGGTTTGACCTTATTAAACAAGTGTTCAGGTCACTATATTCATACACACATGTATGGAAGTGACTGGTATGGCTGTCATTGTTCCAATACACTAGAAACTCAATTCACTAACCAGCTATTATTGCTAAGCAACAGTTCTGTTTGCTAGAGAAGCGTATAAGTGCAAGAGTGTCTTATACAGGAACCAAGCTATTGCAACCATCAGTAATTGTGGCCAGCTGAGCAAAAACCGGCTGTTTTCACGAAGTTCCATTTTGCTATAAAAATGTATTGAAATAAACTGGGTAAAAATATTAATCGCTTTGGTATATGTAGTGAAAGAAAGCTCGATTTAATAAAATGTATACACCACCGGATTATCCTGTTCATGGGGAATAAAAAAAACTTTGTTTCATGTTTGTAGATCGATTGGTACATGAGTTATGGGCACTTGCGTATTTACGATGCAGTAGAAATAAAGTTTACCGTCATCATTTCATTGTTGGAATGGCCTACTTCTTTATCCACATGGTAACTAACGTACAGGGAAAACACTATACCTTAATCAATGTGCCAGTTCATGGTGAACAGAATGAACCAGTCGTGACGTATGATCAATTAAATAAGCACCTGTAATTTATTTGCCATATTGTTACTGTACAAATCAAATTTATTCCTGTTCCAGCTGTCTAGCACTTTAACTCCCTAGACTATTCATCACAAAATGAGTTGAAAAGTGTGCAAAAACAGCCGGTTTTTGTTCAGTAGGTCACAATTTAGCTGTGTGTGGATGGAAACCATTGCACTGGATGTTCAGGGCACCGTCCATTTTAGTTTACAATTTACTTCTCATTGTTTTTGTGACACGTTTAACAAAAATGGTCACCTGTGAAGTATCATGGTGTGACTGCTATAGTATTTGTGCTGTTAGAGTAATTGTATGACGCACAGTAACTGAACTAAAAAAGGGACCCTGTATGTACATCCAATTCTGTGAGTTTAAAAGACAGTTTTAATGAGATTAAACTATTATTCCTACTTTTGTTTTATGTTGTAGCAGGTTTGTTTACATGTTTAACTGCTTGTTATGTGTTTGTTGTTGATATGCAGATACTACTGAGAGCAGACAAATCCCTCCTGACCAAAGGACAACTACTCCATACCTCACCAAGTATGAAAAGGCTAGAGTGGTTGGGACTAGAGCACTGCAAATAAGGTGAATATTATATTGTTTAGTGTGTGTAGACGTGTGCACCTGCATATCAACAACAAACACATAACGTGCATGCACCTGTGTGCATACCTGTGCGGGTGAGCGCCTGCCGGTGTGTGTGCCTAATACACTGCCAAAACTTGATAGGTTTCGTGGGAAATCATTCAAAGTTTCCCAGTAACAGTATGGGGTGTGTACAGTACAGCTGTAACTACTGTAACTGGATTATCTGTAACTGAATTTCATGGAAATGAGTTATGTGGTTGCCATGTCGATAAATTTCCAATGAATGCTATTAAGTGTTCACTATATGGTTATCTTAGCTTATGTGTAAGACTGTCTGAAATCCTGCTTCTTCTTCTTAACTGACTGGCTGATTGCACACTTTGGAAATATGTTTCTTCTTATCACAGTGTTAATAGATGGTACGCTGAAATATCAAACTCAAGCGTGGCATCCCATATCTGTCACATATTGTGATAGGTTACCAAGAGGCTTATTGCTACTTCCACAGTGATGTCCAGCCATTGGCATTCCAGTTCGTCAAAAATTATGTAGCATTGGTTAATGGCATGTAGTACAATAATGTTACCTGGCCAAGTACTCGTGATGTAGTAAATCTCACGTATCAGGCCACTTCATTATAGTGACCTCTCCCTCCTTTATTTGGTAAAAATCCGCAACACTTTCAAATACACATCAATAAACAGAGCCTGAAATAATGGTCAGACATTTGCCATTTTCTGGCCATTTCTGGCTAATGTCTGAACACTTTTAGAAAGTGTTTGTACAGTAGTATTGAGTATGTCTGACCACATAACAGGATTAGTCAGAACACGCAATTTCAGGTCCTGATAAGTGTGTATGGAAGAACCAACGAGTTATTAGCATTCTAAGACGTGATTTGTCAGCCATATACATGTGATATGCGTACAGGATGAAAGATTATTTCCACTTGTAAAAATATTATTTACAAAACACTTAATATAGTATATTTTACACATTCCAGAGTTTCATATAGTCAGTCCATACTAGAAGGTCATTAGTACCTACACATATTGTACTGATGTGTATCATAATATAAGGGATAATGTGATAATGAAAGTGTTGTGGAACCATTTCATCTCTTAATGAAACATCTGTCCCATTCCCAGGTATTAGTTAGTTATTGTGTAGCAGTGTTTCTTGTCTTCGTATCAGGGCAGGTCAACTAAGTATACATACTGCAACGATTGCTTAGCTTATATACGCTGAAGCAATAACATGTACAAGGAAATGATTAAAGTGAAAGTAACGAAACAAGGGAGGTTACTACACCTGTAGATGTACTAGTGGACATTTAATCCCTAATTCAGTCATGGGTATAGACTAAAGTAGGGATTTGATTTCCACTATATATCTGCAAGTGTAAGCAACTACCCTTGTTTCATTGCTGTGTTCCCTCATCGAGCTTAAACTTCCTAGTTTTCCCATGTTGACTTTTTGTAACATAATTATAACTGCACATGTCGCATCAAAAGAAAGAATGGTGACACATCCCAATTATAATCCAGTTACAACAGTATAATGTGATAGTCACAAGAGGGAAGCCATCAGTTTGCAATACTGCAAATCGACACTTTTTGCTGCGGTGAAAAGAAATGGGACACAAAGTGAGGTATGTAAGTCTGTGATGTGTGCATTGTATGTACTGCAGTATGCCAAAAAGCACATGTTGGGCTGAAGCGAAGTTACAGTTAAAAAATCATGATCATACCCTTAGCCGTTATCTTGTCTGAAGGCATCAGTACATAAGTCAAGAATAAAATGTCTTAGCAACCAATTGAAAGTATTTCATGCTGTACTGAAGGCACTTTTGGACTTGGTTATACTAACTAATACTGCCAAGGTGCCATGAAGGTATTGTGAGGCTGGATTCTGGTAAATATGTTGTTTTGTTGTTTTGTGAAAAAGTGAAAACCACTGTGACCCCTGATATACAGTACTATGGTACTGTTTGATGACTCTGAACCAGCCAGCCAGCCAGTCAACATCTTGTTGTTAGTATTATACTCTGTCCTCAGCCATGGTATATATGAATCCAATGAAAACTCCACATTTGGGTGTGTGTTGTAGCTAGTTAAGTACATGTAGTTAGAGAGGTTTCTGTATGGCTACTTATGTACTACATGGGAAATCATGGTAGGATTTCCAATAGCATATACAACTGGACTAATTGGGTGTAACTGCTATTGAATTTCATGGAAATGTACTATGTAGTATGTTATGACATGTTGACAAGGAGTGTTAAACCATGCACAAGATATGGATGGCCCCTAAACCCCTTCCTTTATTTAGTAATGAATTCTGAACACTATTTATGATACACATCTGTGTGTACTGTGTGTAGGGCTAATGGATCATGAACACTACCAATGAGACACCACTTGTCAGCCATATATAATATGGGTTTGTATTATACAGGATGAGAAAGCTATTATAACAGTGTTTATGATATTATTCCATAAAACACTTAACTACCTCATAAGTACATCATGCAGATACCACAAGGACAGCTAGTCGAGATGGTTGGTGCCTACACATTTAGTACTGATATGTACAATAATATGATATAGTGTGTGTGTAGTTATGGGATGATGAAGTGTTGTGGTCATTTCTTAGTGAAGCACCTGGTGTGTTTCCAGGTGTCAGTTAGATACATGATTGTTATAATATTAGTTGCTATATGTATGATATGTGGGGAGTTTTGCATGTACGTATCTCACAGGTGTGTGGGGTTTCTGTGCTTGTAGAACATGATTACTAGTTTTAATGTCTTCACAATTTTTAATGCTATGGAGATATGAGATAAGGTAACAGCATGTCAGAAAGATTTAGATCAGGTCACATGCGTACAACCAAATGCAAGTATTAGCCAAAGGTCAAATAAACAGGATCTTCAGCCAGCCAATTAGCTGATTGGGGGTTGCTATATGAACTCAAATTGTTCTAACAGGTGATGTAGCAGTCAAGTATGTGTCTTTTTTGTAAGTATTCCATTCTCTTGTTTACAAATCATCATACGTCTCCCCTCAGGTCTCAGTCATTGTTATGTACTTAATTGTAAAGATTGTGTAATCACTGTTATGAAAGTGTCAGGTAGAGTTGTGGTTTGGTTGAGTTGTTGCCACTAAGAGATGTCTTGAAGAAAGTCTGAACATTTTTTGACAACAATAGTTCCATTGTTCACACCCACTTAGCTCATCTCCCAACTATAGCACAAAATGTTGCTTAAGTTAAAGCACTGTGGCATGCGTGTACGAGGGGGCATGTCGAGAGGCTAATACAGCACAAGGCAAAGCCAAGTGCTATATTTTCCTCAAGACACCCCTTGAGTTTCGTACACACAAGCATAGGCGGTGCTTTAAGTGAATTATATTGCACTTCCTGGTCATCTTGCTTGGTGCATTTATCTCGCATGCCCGAACTGCTTCAATTTTTGGAGTTTCTGTAATTGTCCATATAGTGGAGTTCTAGTCACAGAACCAACTGGTAGGATTAATCCAGCTAGTTTTAGCAATACACAATGTCATGAATGTGATTAATCATGCTATGTATCTGAGTGGCATTGTTTTCATAACGTTCCTTATCCACAATGTAGCTGTATGAAAAATGCAGTATGCAGTGGCTCTTTAATCCTCCCATGTGAAGTACAATATAAGACCAGGAGTTTATAATATACAATGTACCACTCTGCGTGGGCAGTTCAAAGGCACCGCCAGTGTCATAATTTGTATATTGCACTGCTGCAGACCGCAGCGAGTGCATTATAACTTATAACGCACTGGTTGCGGTTTTTTAGACCACAACGAGTGCATTATAAGTTATAATGCACCGACCGCAGTGCAATATACAGATATTGCACTGGCTGCGGTTTTGTGCAGCATAGCACAAGTGCCGGTGGCGAAGACCACTACGACACCTCACCTAATAGGTGGAAAGACACTTCACAGATCACTCGAATTCTTTTATAGCCTGACATGTAAAGGTCGATTGTGGGCCATAATGTCACCAATACATAGCTATAATGTTTACAAGCAGCCAATGGCGATCGAAAAATCCAACACGGGTGGCCACAACTCTAGTCTACATATATATAAACATACTTATACACCTTACTAGTCTGGTGCCATCTTAGCTCAGATTAAACTGTAGCCCACTTCGACAATGACTCAATAAAACAAATATATCATAGTTCTAAATAATACTAACCTTTACGTTCAATTGTGGTAACCAGTTTTGTCATGCCACCTGATTCGAGTTTAGCCAGTGTGAATAGTAAGAATTAGACTAGCATCGTTTAGTGGTTAGGTTTTGTTTACTTAAAACGTCTATTTAGCTACTTTTTTTTGCTCGAGAGAATCACTATGGCGATTAGTCTGGCGCTTAGTCTATATGGCGATTGAGTAATCACGCTGGCATGCTGAGCACTACATGATGAGAGTCGAACAGCGAATGCAGGTTAGTGATATAACCCATAGCGTACTAGCTTTCAATATCTCAGGTGGCTGCAGTACTGCAGGGGGAACGTCATCGCAACGTCCGGCTTGGTTACCCACAATCGATGTTAGTAACCTGGCCTTTATAAGTGTTACAGCTGTCTTGTGAGACTCTCCCCACCTATTAGGTGAGTGGTACATAACAGTTATACAACGTGCACTCGTGCTCTGCCTGTATAAACGCACTTGCCTTCGGGCCTAACGGCCCTCAGGCTCGTGCGTTTATATCAGGCAGAGCACTCGTGGCCATTGTATAACTATATAATATTAAGGACTCTTGATAAGACATTATGATAGTGAAAAGTTTTTTTTTTTTTTTAATCTTTCTCATCAATCGTGGTTCAGTACTTGTGTGGCCTAACATTGTGGTTTCTATGAATGTTTTAAAAAAAACTTTTTTAAAGGTTAATAACAGCTATCATTTTCTTTGATGTCTATCAACAGTTGCAGTTACTGCTGATTTTTTGAATTATGGTCAAATTAATGAGTGATTTTATATATAATTTTATCATTTCCCTTCTGCTGTTAACAGTGTGGCTTATTCAGTGAACATTTGACTGCTTAGTTAATAGCCACAGTGACTACTATCATGTTTAGTATTGTTGAGTACCTCTTAGCCTGTATCAAAAAAAATACGGATGACTTTACAAATAAGTAAGCAACAGGTTACTGTGTATTTTCATTTCCAGGAATTTGTGCACTGTTACCATAAACTGATTATTTGGATTATCAATATTATATATAGACTGTTATAGAAGACGTCCAAATATGGCCAGTTTGCCGGAAGTCACCAAACCAGTTGAGCTATCACACAAGTTTGGAATTGTTGTTGTAAGGTTTTAGATGAATTTGGTTGCCAGGTTATATATAGAAGTATAGACTACTTCCTGTGGTTAATGCAATAATAAGCCACAAATGGTTTGGTATATGTAGATCTATATTTGGTAGAAATTGCTTGCACATCTTGTGTGATATGGCAGCTATCTTTACTTGTGTAAGTTAGAGGTGAATTTGTAGTGGTTGGTATTTAGTGGAGTGCTTGTTGGTGCCAACTATAGTGGGGCACATCCCTGGTTATATGGTAGAGAAGATATTTAATCATCCATTGCACATCTCGCTTAATACCACTGTACAGTTCAGCATGTTCAGTGAAGTGTTTATAAGTATAACTAGCATATAATTGACCAATTTTTCAGTATTCAACCTTTTTTGTCTCATTGCACTGTGCAGCCATTGTACAAATCACAGCACTTATTTAGCCATTCATTGGCAATGCAATACAGATGCTGTCCTGTTGAGTGTATTGTGGTGTTTTTTACATGCCGGGTCATTTTTATTCATGAGAAAACATGTTGTATATTGGTGAGTAGACAAGAGTGAGTCTTGAAAAAGTGACCCCTCCTCCCTATTGTGTGATGGTTGAATTGTCAACAGTTTTGTTTAGCTATGTACAATACTTGTAGAAGACATTGTCAGTAGCAAAAGTGAAAGAATTCCAAGGGACGTTTTGAAATGTTATATTTGTCCAATGAAATGGCTGGCTGGCCGTTACATACTTGTAGAAGTGGACTACCTTTCTGGTTGTGAAATAATGTGCATAAATAAACCACTCCATCTCTGTAACGTACAGCTGTCTACTGAGATCCTTAATCCCTACACTGTATGCATACAGCAAGTATGAGTTATTGATTTTGCTAATATATACCATATTGGGTGACAGTTACATTTGTAGACGTGTTTATTGTTACTCACTTGATCATGACACATTGGATTTGTAGTGAGATTTTTATTTTGACAGATGTAGCAGCATTTTGCTAATTATTCAAAATAAAAGAAAATACAACCTCATATACTGTACAATGTGGGTTGTAGCAGCCTTAAAATATAATAAGCTTCGAAGAGGTTAACATTCCAGATTGATGGCATGTTAGTAGGTAGCATACCAGACTTCCTGATCTGTGATATTGACCAGGAAGTGGTCTCCTTATAAGGATGATTTTTGATACCATTTTTGGTGACAGTTATGTGTGGCTATAGTATAAGTGGTGACATCATTGAGTGTTTACTAGTACAAGTCATGTGAGGTATTTCCTGTTCTGCACTGCTGTGGTGTAGCTGTAATCGTATCTGCTTATGAATCAGGCTTCATTGTTCTAACTTGGGCTATGATAAATACATAGAATTGAGATACGTGCTTTGTTGCTACTGAAATCCCATGGTGGCTATCTGCATCCAATGAATATGTAACCAAGTCTGGGAAAAACGGTCTTATCACCTATTTAAAAGTATTGAGAAATGCCGGTTTTAAGTATTTAGTGTGTTGTAGCTCGCCAATGGTTGTAACTGTAATTGTAATTTTTAAACAGGGGTCCGCTCAGTAACCAAATACTGATTTTCAGTGAAGCCCTGTGAGCAAAAGAAGAAGAGTACAGAACACAAAATACAACTATAGATACAACACCAAAAATAAACATGCACACACACACACACACACACAAAGCAAAATACAAAGAATTAATATTTAATGCAAATATAATTGTTTTGAAAGATGAAAGAGTTGTGGCCTCCACAACAGTTGATTGTTCCACAGAACACACCCACGATAATAAAAGGACCTTTCCCATAATTGGTAGACACCCCGGGAATAAAGAGATGATTGGTATTACAGCCATCATGACTAGTCACATCTTTAGAATATTGAAAAATATCTTGTAAATATGTTGGAGAAAATTGAAGGTATGTGCACCAAATTTTCACACGTTTTACACACCTTCCAGAGCATCAACTGTACAAGTAGCCACCAGCTAAGTTTCCCATATGTTTAGCTGATATTATTAACTTTATATAATAGTTATACGGGTACAATGTGGAGTCTGAGATTTATAAACCCGAAGGCCCGGGCTGTAGCGCACGAGCGAAGCGAGGGCACTACTAAGGGCCTGAGGGTTTATAAATTTCATAGACTCCACATTGTGCCCGTGTAACTGTTTTAGACTCTATTTCACATTACACTCAGATTACTTACCTCATCCATGGCTGTTTCTGCTGTAGGCTCGGCAAAAAGCGGCTGGTTTTCTTGCGATAATACTAGCGCCATGGCAACTATGCGTTAGCACGTGGCAAAATAATACCGCTCATTAAATCATTGCACGTGAACAATGCATAGCGATTGGATAAACCTAGATTTGAGCATATGTTATATTGTGCCTGAAGACGTGGAGTATATTAGAAAACAAGGTGGAGTATATGAGATTTATTACCCAGAACAGCCTAAATAGAGTCTAAGTTATTATATTGCATGTTTAAATGAGCTCTGTTGTACACACATTCATATTGTGCATGTACAACGCAGTACTCATGTACCTGTAGTTATCCCTTTGTTGTATTTTGATGTGGTAGTACAGTACAGTACTATATATTGTGCTATTTACTCATTTAGACAATGTTTTTGACTACACGCACAAGTAAACAGCTTCATTGTTGTCACTGTATGTGCAGATGAGCCCTTCAAAAATCTAAGAAAACAAAATTTTTGTTCCAATGAAGCATTAAATAGCTCATCCTGTTCTTGGAGACAACAATGAGTATAAAACAGTTTGTTACACATTGTTAGGTATATTGTAGATCCTACACAAATAACCACCCGCTTTGGGGACATGAAATTTTTAACCGATTTTTGCTATAGTAAAGGGGTTTTCCTCGTTCTGAGACAATGATGTGTAGGGGAGCCAGACAAATTGGAACCAAAGTTCTTATTATGAGGATTTTCTGTGTAGTCCTTAATTCAGAGTGTTTGCTACAAGTGGTTTCATTTTATGCGATATCACAAGTTGTAATTTGTTGATATCACATGAATGTACTTGATATCTTGACAACACTTCAAATGTCTCCGATGGTAACAGTTACATCAGTATTTCCTCCAGGCTATTATACCTCATTGGATTATTGCCGTGTGCCCTTCACTTGTTATTTGGAGTGATCTAATTGCCTGGTAGGGATGTTTATTGTACAGGATTCTTAAAATGTTGTTTGTGTGAGGTTCTTTGCTACTGTGCTTTCTAATAAGATACGGTCATTTTTGCATACCTGAGGCCTCATTCTTCATTAATATGTCTGGTCTTACTAGTCAAACATTTAGTGGTGCTTTGAACTATTGAAAAGCACTTTGATATAGAAAGACAAGTGCTTTAACACTATCATTCCCCCTACATTAATAGATGAACTTGTTGAGGACATGTTTTTCAACATTGTAAAGCAAATGGGATGTAGAAAATGTCACCTCATTGCAGGAGAGCTCAGGCACGTGTGTACACAAACAGATTATAGTATATTTAAGCACTAATAAATTTCATAAGTGGAACTCTTAAATGACATTACAAGAACTTGACAGACCCAGGGCGGTAGTCAGCACAAAGCTACTGTACTGGACACAGATAATCCCACCTATCTGGACATTTAATACTGTTACACATTATGTCTGTCTGCCTTTTTCTGAAAGCTTCCATGCCTTGCAGATGTGGACAGACAGACACACATACGTACATACATACACACGGACACATGAAGTACCACACAGCTATTCCATTATGTTGTCATACTTGTGCACAACTTGTTGCTAGGTATCCAACCATGTAGTTATTGGTTTGTGGATGTGACGTTTGAGTAACTAGTTTCCTATTCTTGATATGTCTATATAGAATATTTTCTTCTCTGCGCAACCTAAGCAATTTGTTACATCACTGCTGGTCAAATGATTGCCTGTGTAGTCTTCAGATAGTGACTTCATTAGATTATCCATAAATGGGACTGTGATCTAACATGATGAGGTTTGGTTGATTGGATTTGAGGGTATTTATATGATCACTTTGGTATACAGCATTATTGTGCGTGTGTGCGTGCGTGTGTAATTTATGAGTAGTAATCCAATGCATGTACTGCACCAAAGAAGGAATGGTGCCAGCTTTATCAGTTATAAAATTTAATTGCTTGAGTGAATGCACATCCTGTTTACTACCTGTTTAAAGACACGTGGCTATTTGCTTCATTTCTAGCAGTGTTCTGCCTGTTATATGGTGTTTCAGATGAATGGTATGCGAAACATATCTGCAGTCAATCCACTAATTGCAGACAATCAAGTCGGCAAACAAGCCATAACCTTGCGAGTCGGCAAACAAGCCATAACCTTGCGAGTCAACACCTATGCAGTAGTGGAGCAAGTAAAGCATTGGACACAAAGGAGGACAAAGGTAAGTCTCCATTGTGAGTGTGTTGTAGCTGCGGCGGTAGCCAAAAGGCACTAAACAATGTCGAACGGTGAAGAAGTCAAGCCTGTAGCATTAATAATAGTCCAGTTGTGCTTGGCTGAAGGCATCAGATATTTGGTTAAGTAAAAATTTAACTTGTCAGAAACATTTTGGGTTATCCTGATCATACATTTGAGCTTGATTTTGTTTAAGCAGTATTGACAAGTTGTGGAGTGGCTGGGTTTTCAAGTAATTTCAACACTATTTTATTGCAGGTAAGTTCCATCTCTACTACCCGGTATACAGTACTAATGTACGATAGGTACATGCAATAATGTAGTTTTATAAATATTTCTAAGACTGTGTTGATACTGTGAACACGTGTGAAACTAATTTAGCATTAACAGTGTTTTGAAATTGTTACTGTGAGCAATTGCTGAAGTAGGTACTAAAAGCATCACACTTGTGTAAGTAGTATGGTAGTGATGAATGTCATACTAACTACGTAATTACTTGTCAAGTGATAATGTCAAAATTCATTATGTGCTAACAATGTAAATTTCTATGAAGGTCATTGTTTGTTAGAATGATTAAGAACAGACACATGTAGGGAGACATTTTAATAATTCTTTCCTTACTAGCTCGAGGAGCTTATAAGCACCGGTGCTTATAAGCTCCTGCTAGTTCTCGAGCTCATCCATGGTATTGCTACTACTATGATAACACACTCAGTGTATAGTATGTATGCGTTGAGCTGGATCCTCAAAAACATTTAATAACTCATGGATGGAATTTCATATTATCTTGAAATTTGGCACAATTTTAGCACTGCTTGACCCGCTAAAAATATTTCGAAATCATTTTGTTCAAATGCCCGGCACAATATTTACGGCCAATCAAAATTTCCACCATACATTTCCTATGGAGAAGCCATAAAGGTACAGTGTCCATTGCAACCATTTCCCCAACTTGTAATGCAGCCAAACCATACATGTCTGTTGTTGACATTTTTGCCGTCACCACTAATCATCTGATTTGCTGAAATGTTAATTTTCTTAAGAGAAAAATCCATTTTTTATTTTTAACTGTTTTTCAGGACCCAGCTCAACTTGTACATACTATAATTGTGTAGGTGTTGTGTACTGATCCCTAAACCATGTATTGTATAATTAGTCATGAAGTGGGTATAGCAGGTAATCCTCTTCATCTTGTTCCTGTTTTCCTCTGTCCTAGATGTTGCTTATTGCTACATCGTTCCTAAAAATATTTCCTTATTTTTTCTCTAACCCTAATATGTGTGTATGTATGTTGCAAGCCAGTATTCTATATTTGTGTGGAGTTTCATGACTAACTAACTGGATTCTGTATGGATAAACAGACAAATGGGACCATAAGTGACACACACACACACACACACACACACACTTGTACAAACATTACTGTACTCACTACACAGGATGTGTTGACATGTGTAGGAATTAATGTTAAGCCAGTTACCTTATCAAAATGTTTACTAGTAAAGTATCCAAGTTATCCATCAACTACCCCTGTTGTTACTATAGTAACATGTATGAAGGTTCCAGGCTTTGCATTATAAAAGACTCTAAAAGTGTTGTTGACTTGTTAGTTGTGATAAGATGTCTGCTATGTTATATTAGTTCTACATAATTGTTATTGTGTATGTGTAGATCTTTTCTTAATTGTAGCAACAGCTAAATTTTCATTTTTGTACTCTTTGCTTACACTCTGCAATACTACTACATAGCCTGAAATTACGACTTTACAATGTCCTGACAAAATGTCAGAACAATATCAAAAAAGGTCAGACATATTTCATCTTGGTCTGACATAATCAAAATTGCACAGTTATACACGTGTATGGAGTACTGTCATTTATGAAATACAAAGTAACTGTTGTATACAAAAGCTACCAAGCATACATGTATATATTGCAAACATAAAACCAGCTGCAGAGCCACAAAAATATTTTGATACAATTTAGCTGGTGCTGACATTATGTCAGATCAACATGGCATTTGGTCAGACAATTGCTAAAAATGGTCAGAAATTGTCTGATGTCTGACTATAATTTCAGGCACTGTATTACAGTAAGTGCAGAGTCTTCCCTAAAGGTACAGCAACATTCTTTGCTCAAAATTGCCATCGTTCTACTTTAGGGTAAAACCCTTTTAAGTAGTTTTGATAAAGGTATATCCTTTTTAGAAAGGCTGTCTTCTTTGGGGTTTGTTTCTACCATGATACCTTATTATAACAGAATCAGTCCAGCTATTTCCTCTATGAAGTGAATCAGTAGAAATGATGGTATTACGTAAATGATGATATGTAACACATCAAAGTAATGTGTTGAGTAATTCCTTGAACATTATCATATTATGGCTTGTGTTGGATCATGACTGATGTTACCATGGTTACTGTCATTTCTTGTCTCTCTCTCTCTCATGTTAATATGACAGAACAGGATGAATGGAGTATATGATTATCCTGGGAATGTTAGTGATGTGACTTCATGTAGAATTATTGTTATCTAAGCATGGTGCATTCATTGTATAGAGTAACAACAAGGACAGACAGACATACACTAATTGCAGCATTCTCACGCATATGTACGCAGGTATAAAGTTACCATTACTCAGTGAGGTTTAAACGTGTAAGTGCGAAGTGCTATGCAAATCAATCATCCTTGGGGGCAAGACTGGTACGAGGTTGTACCATGTCATATCGTGAAAGTTTAAGAAGCTCCACCTGGATCAGCCATCGTATGATACATGGACAGTTGGCAATTGCTTCACCAGTTACCACCAAGCACCCAATATTTTCTACAGCTGGGTGGACTGGAGCAATGTGCGTGAAGTTTCTTGTTATGGGGATCAGAGCACTAGTACAGTTTAATGTTAGACCTGGGGGTTTTGAAGCCATTGATACTCAATAGTATGGCCTTAATGCTGATACTGACTTTACCTTGAATTTTGTTTCTGTAGCCTCTTCTAACAAAACCATTTACTGTATTGCAGTTAATTACATTAGCATGCAATACACTTGTTCATAATGATATTAACAGGATGGGGTAGTTGTGAATATCACTAAGCTATTACATGTAGCCGTCAACCCACACTTTAGATAATAACAGACGTCATGAAAGTGATGTGTAGGGAGTTGACGTCTACTGTATTAACTGAACTATAGCACACAGTGATAGCAAGTTTGGAGGGATAATTGTCTCCTTTAAATATACATGCTCTTTGAAAGATTTGAATGTTAAGCTGTAGTATTTTTTATCTTTCCAACTGTTTGTTTCTACAGTATGTCTGAACTGAAGGTTTAATGTGGAATATAAACTTTTATGCATAGAAGCTTTTTTGTATATGATGACAAAATCTTACACGTTACAGATTGTCAAAGATGTGTGCAACAAAACTGGAAACAGTTTCTCTTAAAGTGAATAACCAGCATAAACGTTTTGCCATTGGTACTGTGAAATGTGAGTAACTCTTATCCTCTAGAAGCTTCAACCATGTAGAATTCCCCTTCACAGCTGTGAATATTTTTACAAGTGAGCAATAATTATTTTATTGTTGTTACTAGGCAGGATGGCACCTTAGTGTATGGTCTAATGTTATTATTGTGGCTGAGCTATTGAATACATTGGCTGCACCTGATATTCAATATATTACATTGTTTAGTACAATAACTGTTTATTATTAGCAGCTTATTACATTTTAAAGAGAATTCATAATTGGAATTACTCGCTATATCGTAGCCTGCATATAAGCAACTAACCGGTAGCTTTAAATTTGTAAATGGCACACTTACATACGGCAGTGTTCCTCTCATAGAAAATGGCTGTTGTTTATGACTCGCTAATACACACCAATGGTTCCAGTAGATCTAATATAGTTAGTGTTGTATGGCCATCTTCCTACATGTCTATTGTGTGCTATAGTACAGGATGTCTAGTCATACTGAACTTGTTTATCAGTGGAGAGGTTAATGGAGTGAAGTGTGGTGTAGGATGAGACATGTTATTAGTGTAAGTGGTACTATGAGACTTGAAGTGTGGGTGGTTGTGAAGTGTGGGTGGTTGTGAAGTGTGGGTGGTTGTGAAGTTAGTTCAAATCCACCAGATATCAGTCTGTAACATCAGTTTGTGTGTGGCTAAGTCTGTGAGTACAGGACAGAGGTTATATTGGAATGTATGAAAACCAATTATTGGTTGTCTTATCACTTCCAAGTGTGGGTGGTTGTGGAGTGCATTCAAACCCTGCACAAACCATACTCACCAACATCTTGTCTACAACATCAACAATGTGTGTGTGTGGCTGTTGTGTCAGGTACAGGACTTAGCATGAGAGTGATGTTGTGAGGTGGTCTTGTGACTTGGAGGTGTGGGTGATGTACACCTACCCATCTTCAAATATCTATTTGTGTGTGGTCGTATCTCAACAACAACAGGATGTTAGTACTTTGATCTGCAGTAGCAGCAGAGAGGTGACCATTGTTGTTGTCGCTGTGTACTTTGCATAGGTCTCATGACTAGGAAATGTTGGTGGTTGTGGAGTAAGCTATGCCCACCAGTTGTAACCTTTGTAACACTTGTCTCTGTTATCGTCAACACCTCAGTAATTCCTATAAGGCTGTTACTGGAGTTTACAACTTCATTACAATAGCATATATACCTACCTAGTTATTAATAGCTACATTACAAAACCAGGAGCTCATCGAGTCCGTAGGACGAGGGAGCATGTAACTCCGCATACTCACAACGTAAACAGCAAAATTCAAACATGGCGGACATATCTTAACATAGTATATTCCTTATATAGTAAAAGTTGTATCGTAGGGTAAAGAATTACATAATAATCATGCCACAAATATGCAGCGCCTGGATTAATTCGTGAAAGAGATGGCAAGGAAGGAAACGTCGAGGAAAGGGCTTAACTAACGGAGTGAAATAGTGACAAGATGTTTTGGAGACTGTTAGGAAACATTCTTGCTTACCGTGTAATGTAAGTGGGCCGGCTATCAGTCCATGGCGGCAGCACAGAGTATCTGCAGTAAATACTGAAGGAATCGAGTTTCATTGCTCACTGCTGGAGCAAGAAGACTACAGTATTGTGCCAGTAGTAATGGATTTAGCGAGCATGCGCGGTATGTGTTTATCCTTATACGGTTACTGTTTAAATTACTATTAATAAATTGCGACGCCATGTTTGAATTTCGCCGTTTACGGAGTTACATGCTCCCTCGTCCTACGGACTCGATGAGCTCCTGACAAAACAAAGAGAAGGTTTTATTTATTTATAGTTTTAGTGAAATATTAAATACAACACATAGAGAAGTTGCCCATTACCAATTGTATTATGGCGTAGTCTAAGAGAACTTCAACTAGTTGATTTTGCTGTAGCTGTGCTTAAGTAATTCTTGTGAATTGGAGGTGTTTATTTTACCAAAAGATGGTTAGCACTAAACTGTCAAGTTCTGGGGGAGACCATAGTGAAAACCTGTGCTCTGTTGTGTTTGTTTAGTTGTATTTTCACAAAGGAATTTGTGGGAGCACTAAGGACCAGCCATTTATCACTGACTTACTCATAATCCAGTCATGAACATTCCTCCAATATAAATTATACATTGTCAGTATTTATATTACTCTAGAGTAATAGACTAGTCCAGTGTGAATATGTCAATGGATATAGTTCTAGAGCTGTGTGTTGTGTTGTGGTGTGTTGTGTTGTGTTGTGTTGTGTTTATATAATAATGTTATAGTCTGTTTTCTGGTGATAAACAATAATTTTAAGGTGGTGCTCTGTTCATTGGTTTGTGTTGTAACAATCACTGACAACATGTTCACACTCACCCAATTCTACCAATTTGCTTTTTCTGTCAGCAATTGAAGGACTTAAAGTCTGGTAAACAGCTTTGTAGCACTGTAGAGAGTTTTTACAGTTGTCCTGTGTAGTTAAAAAGTAGTACAATTGAAAATCATCAGATGTCTGTTTTATGCTTGAGCAGTTAATTGATCGTATTACTTGTTGGACTTAACATCTATGGTAGCACAGAGATCATTAATAGTACAAGTTGTAAACTATGATACCACAATTGATGCTCTAGATTTTTTAAGCTGATGCATAGTCTTTTGGGATTAATTTTAATGTGATGAAATGACTAAATTTCTATTGAGATCAGAAACTCCAAGTTTGACAATGCACAGATTATCAATAATGCTGAACTCTTGGGTCAGCAGTCCTTGGATCTTATTACATTATAAAGTAGTGATGACCAGCATCACTTTACTACAAGTGGCTTATATTCGAATAATAATAGTGGTGTCTACAGCTATAAGTTAGCGTAGTACGATCCTACACGTGTTAGTTGCATTATTAATATTTGTTGTTATTATTGCAGTATGAATGCTCCAGTGATGGTGGAATTGGAGGGAGAAACTGATCCGCTAAAAATTGCCATGAAAGAATTAAAGTTAGTTGTGTATATCAGTAAATATATAAAATTCAAATTGTTAAAGAGAGCATTAAAAATATTTATGTTATTGCATATTAGTGACATAACTACATGTCATAACCAAACATACTGAGGGTAGTGGAGTACACTGTACCTGGTGAATCCCATTGGACAGAGCAGTACAAGGTTTATAGTAGGAGGGTGGGTGTGTACCAACCTGTTTTGTCATCATCTAAAATATCGCAACTGCCACTATTGGTAATACGCGAATTCCTTTTGAAGTATTCTGGTGGCAGGAAGTGTTATGTAAATTAGTATACATTATATCACCTTATTAGGAAGTTTTAACCAGAAATGAATTAGATCAAATGACCTTGTTCAAATCATCATCAATTGAATTTCTCAAGAAAGATGTGACCTTGTGTTTACTTTGTTCTTTTGTTAGTATCTGTATATTGCGTATTTCAAAATGTTTATAAAACACGTATACTTCATATTACATTATTCAACATTTTGAAAAATAACCAATCAGTTCTTTGATTATAAACAGGCAATCATCCACCATGACTTTCATATACACAAAAATGAGTCCACATAGTTTTAGTGTACTAGTGTTGGTAGATCTATTAAAGGTATTTTTCTTATTATGACATGCAGTTATTCCTTTCAAAATGTAGTAATGTTACGGTCATTAATTTCTGTGGTGACCAGTAAACAAACTTACAGCAACTTCTTGAGTGTATTATTGTCTTATATGTACCAATTATCACCATTTCACCTTCACAATATCACCATAGCACTAATCCGTAATGGGCTACAATAAACATTAACTGTTAGTTCACATGATATGTGAAGTACTGTAGCTTATAGGGAAGTGGCTTCATTAACACTTATTCACTTGATCACATGATGTAGTGGTTGTTATCGTTCGTAGATGATATAACTTATATGACATACGTAGCTTCTTGGCACGTGACTAGTCTATCTATATTTAGGAAGGTGACGCTGCATTCTCACTATGATCTGTTTTACGTGTTGTTTTTTTCTACCTCTTGTTCCTTTGTGGTGTTTACTCCTTCCAGTGAACATGTATCATGTGACAATTTTCAAGTAAGGAAATAATCCATGAAAGTCAATCCAAGCTTTTCCTAGATCACATTTGCTATGGCAACACATGAGGAGTTCAGTATTAAAATTTTCTTTCCCAGTTACAGCCCTTAGTATCACAACACACTCAAACCACACCACATGCAAAGAGTCGCTACAACACCACTCACAGAGAGATAACATGTCTATAAAAATGTGTGTCTGTCCAGTTTATTGTCATAATTTGCAGAAACTTTATCATACAGTACGGTAGTACTGATCATAAAAGTTACTAACCTTCTGGCCAAAAATATCACCGTAAAACCAGCCTCGTAATACCTTCATGGGAGTATTGGTTAGGGTCCAAATGTTAAATAAGTTTGAGCCCAAAAGAACCTGAAAAGCTAATTTTCTACTGAGTGACTGACCAACCAACTGACTGACTGACCAACTGACTGACCGACCGACCAACCGACTGACTGACTAATGCCTTCAGACAAATGTAACTCGATAACAGCTAAGGATACAGGCTTGATTTTTTCACTGTTTGACATTGTTTCAGCCTGACAGGTGTTCCTTTTGGCATACCACAGTACATACAATGCATACATCATTTCGTGGAGGACTCGATTGATTGCAGAGGCACTTCTACTGTCCTTTGTTTGTAGCACTGTGTAATGGATATAGTTGAAAGCAAAGTGTAATGCCTTCACATTCAAGTCAATAATTGATAGTTGGTGCTTGTGTTCAGCCAAAACATCAACTCTGGCACCATTCTTTCTTTTGATGCAGTATGCATGGATTCACCAGTCTTAATAATGTTACAAAAAGTAAACAAACAAGTGTAAGGAAAACTTAGGAATTTTAAGTTCAATTAGCAAACTCATACTTGTGATATATATATATATATATATATAATAACCTTCCTTTCTGTAAAGTAGTTAGTATCCACTTTACTGCAGCCCTAGTGATTCTATTGTTACAACTTACAGGAGTTCAGTTCAAAATGGTATTGTTTCCATTGAGCACATTATTATGTGTAGACTAGTATTGTGAAGCCATACTGGTGACATGGAAGTTGATGGTCATCAGTTGGTTGCCACATCAGATGACATTCAAGTGTTTAACAGTTAGTGGCTGGTGCCATTGTGTAGTCGTTGGTGTTTAGTTGGTCTAAACCACATTGGTTATTTCCTTTGTTCAGAAAATCTTTGCACAACTGTTCAAACTCGGATGCTCAAAAACGATGTTTAATCTCATAATTTTGTGGTACCACTCAAAACTCAAGTGTGGCTACTATTGACATTTAACCAAGTAAACATGGTAGTTACTGCAGTAATAAAGTGTTGTGTTGGTTTGTACAATTATCGTGATATTTGTAAACTTGGCTGTGAAATATACATGACTTTGCATTGTGAAGTTTACCTAAATAGATTTTATCGAGGCTCCCTGCTAGCCTAGTACTATGTACAGTGGGTTTATTAGTTTGAGATCCGATGATGTTGTTGTTATGGTATAGTTTAAGCAAAAATAAGTGTAAGCAAAAATAAGTTTAAGCAATGATTTTGGTTTGCTGTAGCAGTGTTGTATAAACCATATCCTTGTTGTCAACTTCCCATGCAATTCTGTCACTTCCATACTTGTACATGACATGTTAGGCCTGATGTTCGTACATTACATGTTCACCAGCTCATAGTGAAATGGTACTCAGACGCTCCGAAGTCTTATTATGTACATTAGCACTATACTTAGATGACAGTAGTTGTAATAATATTATATACGAACTGCTATATTATGGGAGTTCTTTGGGAGTTGATGTTCTGTGTGGGTATCTTCATGTTGCTAATCACATTATCTATTGTGCTCATGTGTTGCAACACAGGGAAACAGTCTTGAAAAGAACCCTTCAAATTTGAGATCTCCATATTAAGGGCAAAGATATACAATCTTGATGGGTGGGTATGTCAGTGGTATTTTCATCTCTAAAATAAAGAGGAAAACCTCGAGGAAACAATGTATCATTATGGTCCCACTTTTTGCAGGGGTTATAGTAGTGGACCATAATTTTACAATGAATAATGTTGTCGGCTTACATGTATTCAGTAGTTAACTTTTGAGTACAATCTTACATGTATGCACACACACACACACACACACACACACACACACACACACACACACACACACACACACACACACACACACACACACACACACACACACACACACACACACACACACACACACACACACACACACACACACACACACACACACACACACACACACACACACACACACCACACACACACCACACACACACCTTGTAACTTCCTTCACATACCTAACTGCAGCTCGCAGCAGCACATCACATAGCTGTGCTTTGCTATTTTAACAACCCAATTTTTGGACACCATTTTTGGTGGCAATCCCTACTACTGCTAAGCACTTCTACTACACTTATATTATACACTCTACCAATAGTTGTTATTAGTTGTCATGGTAATTTACAGAGCTAAAAAGATACCCCTGATCATCCGTCGATACTTACCGGACAAGTCATATGAAGACTGGGCAGTTGATGAACTCATTGTAACATAACACACAATAATACACTATCAATTTGTTATGTGTATAATGAGCTGCAATGTTGCCAGTACATAATATTACCATCATAATCATCTAATAAGCACATGAGTGATAATTTATATTGGTAATTAGCATTATTACAAACATCAAATTCATGGAAGCCTTTGATGTTATACCAGCAAGTATCCACAAAGGATTCTGCATGGTTTTGTTTCATTGAATTGTTGGCTTTCAATGAATTACTATTACTGCAGCCTTTACTTGACTACCACCTTTGATTGCATAGCTTTTCACACCAACGTCCATTTTTGCAACTCAGCTGTTTTGCTTTTCATACATTTATGGTATGTAGCTAATACTGTACAAAATGTGATTGTACAAAAACTACAAGTGTTGCTTTGGGCTATCATGCAGGCAAGATTGTTAACTGTTAATCAGCTTGAGGCTCATACCTACTTTTTTTCTTTAGATAAGTGCATAATTATACTTTTGACTCAATAGTTTCTCTTGAGTATTGACTGACCATATTCCATGACTTGTTTCACCAAACCTGCTAAGAAGAAGCAACACCTAACCGCATCCTGGTTACTATAGTAACAATGCTAGTTGTTACAATTGTCCCACAAAACGATAGTAGGGACTTTTTGATGATTTCTCAGAAAAATAAGTAATTAAATTTGCAGTATATAGACAAATTTTACATACAGAGATCAAGGAAACTCCATCAATGGTTATTAATGTGACACAGTTGAGTAGTTGTTATAACTACAAACTATAATACCTGTGTAAGCACAGGGAAAGGTCAGGACTGATGGTGTACTGCTAAATTAGTTGTACTCTTGCTAGATCTAAGAATGCCTTGTTTGTTAAGAAAGAACATGTTTTAATGGTAAGCTAATGCTTAAGGTCCAATATTATTTTTGGAGACAATCGTACTGTATGGTAGGCTTGTTTTTAGCCACAAAAATATTGACCAGAAACAGCATCGCTTTCCCTTCATGGCAACTTAACAGTATTACTTAGCCATAGAAAGTGGTCTAAAACGCTTTCAATGGGTTTCTAAGGACTTTTATTTAAAAGAATTCTAGTGCCAACAGATGGATACCTTCAGTCAATTGGGTGTGATTTCTTCACTGTTTGGCATTGCTTAGGCTTGAGGCATGCTCTTTTGCCTATATGCCACACCAGCTGTTATGTACTTATTTTCCCTTCCTCTGTGTCCCCTGAAGGTGTCCATCCCGTGTAACACATAATAATGTCTGACACTACTATTTCCTTATTCTACTCGACTGATGTTTAAGGAGTTAAGGTCCACTATATAGAATGGCTGCAGGCATAGGTGATATTCCTTGTTGAAAGTTTTTTATTTGTGTGATCCTAGTTGCGTACTTGAATTTTAAATTCCTTGTACTTATTATTTATTGTAAACTTAGCAGTGATGTAGCTGTCAAAATGGTGCAAATGGGACATGTTGAATTTACTAGAAGTGTTTGTAGACATTATCACTGTCTGGTTTCCATCTCCAAAGCAGAAAGCTTTACTTCTGTGGGTCATTGCTATGGGAACTCTTCAGTATTAATACATCAGGTGATATTATTTTTAGAAGCACTTCTACACTTTAAGATGCTGGGAAAGCAGTTTCGAGTGATTTCGTGATACAATAAAACTATTAATGAGGCATAATTATATAAAGTAATCCAATTAGTCATTAACTTATCCCTGGACAAAAACTTTGTCTACAGCTTCTGTCGACTGTTCTATTAGAGTGTAATCTTTTTGTTTAAAAAGCTAACTAGCTTCCTAGAACTGTGTCTGCTACAAAGATAGCTAAATGATTGACTATCCTACTTGTTTATACATCTTGATGGTATCATTTTAAGGTTAGAACAAAATGAGTATTGTAGTCCGGACTTCTTGTTTCTATCACCCTTGCAATTGGAAGATTGTAATGAGTGCAGGTATGTATGCAAACACTACGTACATTAGTACTATAGGCCACTTAAGACTTATAAATTGATATTATTTTTAAACAATACAATGCTGTGGTTGTGAAGTGTCCTGCCAGTCACTATGAACAATACAGATGATAACTATATATGATGCTACATCTTTGCTGTACACGTTAGTGAGATAGCATAGCACACATTAGTGCGTCACACGCAGTACACCTCAAAATAATAATAATATATAAGTAAATACTTAACTGTTTCCAGGTAGGTACATCACTTACTAGTGGTTGACCTAAAATGATGTAATAATATAATTAGTGAGGAATGCTGTATAATTGAAATAGAGGCCATAGTAGGAATGCTTTTATGTATTACTAACTCTACGACAGTTCTTATAACAATTATTGTCACCAATTGGTTAAAATTCCAGTCAATATAATAATGATTATATTCAATGAATAATTTTTTTTTTTACTGTAATTTAATGTTCAACTAAAGTCATAAGCATCAGGTAGACAGCCACCTTGTTTTGGACACTTTTTTGTAACACTCCTCATTGGATCTTCTATAGGAACAATTTAATCCAATTCCTAGTTAATCGTTAAACAGACAATTAGCATCAAGACACTATGCCAGTCCTCCCCTGAAATTAAAGTCTTGTTAGTATCTGGAGAAGGGTAGTAGACTAGCTAGTGGGTCATGGCGGATGAAGATATTAAAAGTGATTACTTTATTAGTATGGAGACTTGTCACGCTTGCAGTACATGTACATGCAAAGCACACACACTTAGCTAGCATGCTCCTTTTAGGGTCATTGCCTTCCATGGCCAAAGAAGTGTAATAGGTGTTGTGAGATTGAATCTGGTGGCATTAACTATTGTCTTTCAGGTAAGACATAATACACTACTTACAATCCTTCCACTGTAATTATTTATGATGGCAGCTCATAGCTGCTGGCTTTATAGCTAATTATAAACATTACAAAGACACACATTTGGAAACCATGATGACATTATTTTTTTAAATAAGGCAGGTTATATAGAGCCGGTACTGGTTGCACTGTTTCGCCAGCTATTTTTCCGGCAGTAGAGGGTATAATACTGAGAATGTTACATGCATTTAAAAAAAAAAACTTGTACAAAAAACCTAAGAAAGTGAAAAAAAAAGTTGCCTCAGCTGGGGCTCGAACCCTAGCATCTGTACTCATGGTCCATACTTGTAACCACTGTACCATGCTGCTGCAACTACCAACTTGCCTTAGTTTCTACCTTATAAATGTCTAACTGAAGTGAAGAAGAAATCAAAGCTGAACCCGACCTAACCTAACGCTAATACTACTTGTCGTGTGCCCTAAAGTACTGGTTGTGTGCCCTAAAGTCGAACACTCGGGGCATACTACTATGCCGGCACAATATCTTGTTAACCGGTACTGGCACAATATCCACTATGTTTTAATAAAGTGATAAATTTATTCAGTTTCTGATTTAAAGCATGGTAAAATATCTGGTAAACTTGGTGTAATGTTACTAATGACTTGATTAACTTGGTGACGTTTCCCAATCAATATTTTGTGGGCATTCAACAAGTTTCCAGCATCAGTGTAGTAATCACACACCCACACAATACTGAGCCATTACTAGTACTAATAGTACAACATCATCATTAACATGTGTTAATGGTTCATTACTAGAAATACTTAACACACTAAATTACTAATAGTTGAGGACACAGGAACCAGTCACCCACATGTGACAGAACTTGATGTCACCTCAATTAAACGATTATAATAATACTTCTGGCAGTCTTCTGTAGCTATGGTAACCACTATATTGTTTATAATGTATTCGCTATGGGCATAGCATGTACATGACGGTTACACCAGATGCCATTTGGCTGAAACTTTCTTTACTGTGATAGTTGGAAAAGTTAATGCATAATACCAAGAGTTCATAATATATATATATATATTATGAACTCTTGATAATACTGAACATAAAAGCAGTACAAGACCATTGGTGAAAGAGAACACATTCAAATAATTTGTCTTAGTGGATTTCACAGATAAAAGCAAAATATTATAGATTGCACATTGATGACTGTGATGTTGTATTGATGTTCAAAGTTGTCTTTACTGTCTCTTCACTACTAGTTTACATGTTTGTAGACCACAATCACAATTATTATATGGGAAAACAAGTTACCTGTCCACCTACAGAATATTGTATCAACTTGTGGAAAATATTGCTATTATGGGCAAGTAAAATTTAAAATGTTTAGAAGATTTTCATTTGTCCTTCAAAAATAAACCTGAACTCTTGATGAGAGCATGACTACCAAAATCATCTCATTATTATAGAGATTGGCACAAATTTAATAGTAGGTAGCTATAGCTACATAGCTGAAACCAAGAGTTTTATGTACGACTCTCTCAGGTATCAGCCTGTGCCTAGTAGCCATAGTAGTAACATTTCCTCAGAGATATAGTAGCTACTGTTCCTGTACCATACAGCTGTGTTTCAGAAATTGTTTTGAGAAACTAATAGTTATATTTTCCTGCTAATTGTTAGTAATATTCAGAAAGTCCATGTATCAGTATAAAGGTGACATCACTAGTCTACTAGTCTGTTGCAGTATGATATAGTCACCATAATCAAATCACTGGTAATAAGTTGTTCCTCTACATATCCTTCCACGAAGCAATGCAACACTCTCATCATCACCACACATAACTAGTTTTGCAAAATAAATAATAAAAACTCGCTAGAAATTTAGCACTGAGCACAACACATCTTCTACTGAGAGGCTTCAGAACTTTGTAACCCAACTGCAGGTGCAGGTCTGTGAGACAGACAGATTCTGGCAAGTTAATTTTTTGGGGATTATGTACTGTAAGTGTAACACAACATAGGATCAAGTGTGTTAGCTAAACACTGAGTTGATACATGTTATTGGTTCTAAAACCAGCATTTAGTGGAGGTTTTGTATACTAATTTTGTGTAGAAATTCTTAATACAAAAGCAGTCATTGAATGTTCAACTGATTATACAGTGAGCATGTATTGTACCAAGCCATATCCTTATAATATCACACACTATTATAGGTCTTGTTGCTGTGTGTATACATGGCAACCACACATAGTAACCACATTGTGGGTATAATAGTTTTTGATGATGAACTATCAGCAGTAGTGGATCAAGGTGGGTTTCTGAGGTTTTGACTATTGAAGGAACTCAATGGCAGTCTAACTTGTTTTATTACTGCTGTATTGTAGCAAAATACTATTATACCATTGTAATGTATGCTAGTGTATTGAACTAGCATCCATTGTAGCTACTAAACTTTCAACAACCCTCTAATTTCCACCTGCTTTTGCAAGAAAAGATCAAGGTACTCTAATGAGTAGTCAAGTAACTACTCTACTCGAGCTATGGCTTAGTCATAACTTTTCCCTACAGATAATTTGCTTATTTCATAGTTAAGTTTTACTGAGATTGTTAACTGAATTAGTCTAAAATCTAACCTCAGAGCCTCTACATGCCCAGGCCATGCCCTTGGATGCCTTATTTTTGTAACTATTAATTTTCAGAAACCCCTTTTTAAAATCCAAGATCCCCCACTGATCTGACATTTTACATTGTAGCTAATGAGTATAACATCGAATGGAAAGATGTGATTTATATTTCAAGCTAGATGGGTCATAATATTTTAGGGGAGGATTTTTTTGATGCTGCAGAAAATTAAAGAGGTGGTGTTAGCCATATTGACATACTCTAATAGAACAATATTACCACATGCAACACAAGCTAAAAAATTGCCAACAAATCATTTGTAAAGTTGAAATACTTTAACCATGCAATCTACAACTGTTACATATCAACTTTAATAACAATGATTTGTAGCTACCTGACAAAAATCAATTCTACTAAAATATAATATTATACTCCATCAATTTCATTTGATATTGAAACATTAGCAAACATCATAACAGTTGTGTTGTAGTTGTCACCAGTTTCCTACACAGTCATGTGTGGTGAGGTTCAATTACACGATTATAGCAGGCAATGTAATTAATTGCTACTTTTTATTGATTGTAGCAGAGAATGAGGCATACACAGGAATTTTGACAAGGGGTTTTCACTACAGCTCCTTCTTGTGGATCCCTAGTGGGATAGTGACTAACAAAACAGCTAAGTGACTGCTTTATTAGAGTATCTTGATCTTGTCATTGAAATTATTGTAAGTATTGCTATCATGTGGAAAACCAAGAAAACAGTTTAAAATATGTTCTCTGTCATGATAGATTCCAGATTCTGTAACATGAATTAAGTTTCAATTTCTCAATGTTGCAAGTAGTGTGTGACATTCGAAGGGGTTACCCCCTGGTCAGAATTTCCTACATAATTATATACTTGATGTTTTAGCACCAAAATTATGTACAAATAGCTAGCAGACACAAGATATTTTAAAGCAACATTAGATCTGGGTTTTTCAAACCACCACACAGGTTATATCCTATTAGGATTAAGGAATCAACCCAACAATGCATATTAAATATATCTCAAACTTGCTAATTCCACATTCTGTGGCTATGCTCTAAATAAATTACGTGGTTTCTTTTACAAACTTGCACTTTCTTCAGTGGTTGGAAAATTCAAACAAATAGCCCACTATCAGTTACAAATTTAATGGACCTTTCTTCTTGCAGGAAATTACAATTGTATAATTATGAACTCTGCACATAGTGCCTTTTGTCTAGCAACAAGCACCACATCACAGAGGGGGTAGCCTTGACTAAAACAACTCACCTGTACACAACCAGAAGGCACGAGAGGGTATAGTTGTGATGTTGTATAAGATGACAACTCAGTAATTCTTTACCAACTACAGATCAGCCTGCTACTGATATGTCACTACAAAATGTTTTGAAAATAATTATGTCAATTTTTGTGATTTCTGTTGTGTGTGCATGGTGGAATATACACATAACCACAACAGCTATGATAATTAATCATTTTAGAATTCGTACATATACAAAAGGCTGCAGCACATGTTGCTGTCAGACCTTCAGTGCTGGCCACTTTAAAGCTGAATAATAATAATACAAGCAGCACTAGAGTTAACATTTTGGTGGCAATTCTGTTCTTGCAGCAGAGTGGACCAAGAACTTTACCCTCTCTGCTGCAAGAACAAATGGTTTTTAAAAGTATATGGAGCCAGAGCTATCAGATATTTGTCAGGGAGTTTTATCTGCAGACTTTTTAATTCACAGCATTCTTTGATTTTATTTACATGATGTCACAAGTGGTAATTTGATGTCTCATGTATACCTGATAACATGACAACCACTGAAAGTGTCTCCAATGGTAAAATGCTGACACCATTTCATCTCCAGACTATTTTATCCTCACTGGATGGTTGTCTTGTAACCTTCTCTAATTCTACCTCATCAATTAATGTACTGTAATGATGTAATCGTCTGGTAGGCTGATTTTCTCATTTTAATTGTGAAAAATTATTTGAGAATAAACTGGTAGGTTCTTTGCCACAGTTGTCTATATAGATATAGTCAATAATTTGAATTTACCTCAATGAGCACAGCTCTTTATTTCCCATTTGTTATACTGGCACCTGCCAAAACATTTCATCAGAAACAAGAACAAGTCAGTTAAAAGGCTTTGAGAACATGTTTCCAACATGAAAACAACCTTGTTACAACATGTAAGTATTGCTGGGGACTATTGGATAGATGAATTATTTTTGTTATTGGTGTTATTGACTTGCATGTAATGAATACTCAATAATTGATGACTACATAATTTTGATGGCTTTTAGCTAGACTGTTACTATGCTTTTTGTCATATAGCTAATATGTATAGACATGTGTGCAGCCCCTACATGAAACTTGCCTAAACAAAAAGTTTTGGTCAGAGTGATACTACTACCAAACTTGATCATTCAGTTTTTGGTTGTGTGAATGTGGAGACTCACATATATAGCTACACACTGGGTCTGGGATACTATTATGCTCAGCAAAATTTCTCAATGCAATGTAAAGATCAGAGATTAGTTACTATACACTCAGGTTTTCAGTATAGCCTTCTTGCAAATCCCTAGTTGGGTAGTGACTAATGTATACAGTAAAGTGTATGGTGGCGTATGATTTCATAGTGAGTGTTACACAGCTATTTGCAGTTATAGAATAAAACTAAAAAAATTCCATTGTGTTGTTGGCATTTCCATGCACACACAATTGTTTCCAGGTATCCAACCTTGCAGCTATCAGTTTGTGGATGTGATGTTTAAGAAACTAGATTCCTTTTCTTATCCTGCTGTCTATACAGTCTTTCTTCCCCACAACACCAAACTCTAAACAGTTATGGTTGTTGTTACATCACTGTTAATACTACATGAAGCTGTACTTGTCACATATTTTCTGTTTGAATTATCAGCTAGTGATCATGACTTCACAAGACTGTGATCAGTTTACAACTAACATGATGAGGTGTGACTGATTAGATTTGAGTGATGTCTTTGGGATGTATATGATTTCTTTGGTATACAGCGTTATCGTGTGTGTTTGGCTTGCTTCCATACAACAGCAGCAACATGGAGCTAGGAAGCAAGCAAGTGTATATAGTGTCTGTTTCCATGTATATACTAATGTACGTATCTGTATGTAACTGTGCTGTTTTGGTTTCATGGCATGTGTATAAAGTTTAAACTTTTGTGTCAATAGTTCCAAATTGTGGGTTGGTAACATAACCAAAGAGATACATAATTATGTAGCTGGCATGTAGAGTAGCCCATAAGTTGTATGGAGTTTAGAACTGGTAGTAGTCAACAGTGTTTTAGAATTTGTTACCATGAGCAATTACTAAAGTATGTATTATTTCACACATGTACAGAGTAATGAATTCCTTTATTAACTACGTAATTACTTCTAAGGTGATAACATGAAATCTCATTAGCTACGCATGTGTGGATATTGTAACTTCAATGCAAAGAGAAATTTCAACCACATTTTTGTATAATGTTAAAATAATCAAGAGAAGACAAGGGAAACATTTTTGATAGTACTTTTCTTACAAGTTCTCATGTAAGATATTGTTGCTACTACACAACACATTCAGTGTAGTTGTGTAGGTGTTGATCCCTAAACCATGTATTGCTTAACTAGTCATGAAGTGGGTATAGCAGGTAATCCTCTTCATCTTGTTCCTGTTTTCTTAGCTAGAGGATTGGTAAACATGTTGCTTATATGGTTTCCAAATATATCATATTTCCTTATTATTGCTTTTATGTGTGTAGTATGTTGCAAGTATACCATATTTGTGTGGACTGTGGAATTCCATGGATAAACAAACAGACACGTGGGACCAAATGAACACACAGAGACACACACAACACCACACAAACCTTACCCATAGACCTACTGTAAACACTCACATCATACGTAGCTACGTAACACTACACAGAACACAGTCAGGATGTGAAGGAACCATGTGCTTATAATAATGTTGAACATCGCCAAGGTAGGAGATTCCACCATAATGACTTACACATCAAAATAACACCCTGTGATAAGAAATTCCTTGAACATTATTATGGCTTATGCTATACTATGTTACCATGGTTATGACAATCTCGTGTCTCTATCTTGCGTACATATGAAACTATTCTCAGTATCAAATTGTAGTTAATTACATCAGCATGCCATACACTTGATCATATAGTGGCAGGATGGGATACTAGTGAATATTCGCTATACCATTACCATGTACCCATCAGCCCACCTGTAGGTAATAACCAGCTAGGTGATGTGTAGGTGATGTGATGTGTACACATGTAGGTATTGAATTAAAAAAATGTGTACAAGTCTGTAGCAAGTTTGGAGGGATAGTGTAATCAACTCCTAATGTAAATAAAAATCAAATGACAACCTTTGCAGAACTTCATCTTCCTGACAATTCATTTCTGTAGCCAAACACTTTTCTGAAAATTGAGTTTTTTATACTGAAATGGCATTTTTCACATGTTAGAGGGATGGTTTCACCATCCTGCAGCCTATCAAAGATAATTATAGTGTACACAAACTATTGACTTAGTGTAAAAGTTGTACAGTATGCGCACATTGTATTGTATAAGTGAAATATGAGTAGCTCTTTCTTTTATGATTTTTAAGCATATAGAATTTCCCCCCATAGCTGTGAATGTTTTTCTATAGTAGCAATATATGTATATAATTGACTGCTGTTTAAACAGGCTGGCACCTTAGTGTATAGTCTAAGATGATAGCTGAACTATGGAATACATTGTGGCTACACCTGTTGTGAACAGTCCATAGTGGACAATGTTTAGTACTTCAAGCTCCATGTGAATTGAGTGGTTTATTTATATATTGGCTTACTGTATACATTTTATTGCTTGCTATGTCATATAGCTTACACCACGTAACACAGCAATATGACCATGTGGGTAGCCTTAGTATGACTAGACATCCTCTACTATAGCACACAATAGACAGGGTGATGGTTATATGTCATCAACTGTACTAGGTAAACTGGCACCATTGGTGTGTAGTACAATATGTTCCTACGTATGTGAGGAACACTATCATAAATGAGTGTGTACGGCCAGATTACCCTCTGAACAGCTAACTCTATGTACATATTTCAGATCTATGAGAAAGACTAACAGCATGATAGCATCACTATAAGCTTCATTATAACAACACCCATACGCTTCATTGACATATTTTAACTAGACAATAACTACTTCTGTCTATAGCTTTACAGCTATAGGTTCTATACCATATCAACAGATAAGCAACTCCTTTATTCTTTATAATATGTTTACCGAGGTGCTGATGACATCAGACTCATGTTATAAAGGTTATAAATGGTAGGAGTTGCATACTGCACAGCTCACATGAGCTATCAATAATAGGTCATACACGCTACACTATATTAGCCACACTCTTCTAAATCAGATTACTGACATCCTGTTGTTGGGACACAGCCACACACAAATAGTTATTATTGGAGACAAGATACTTGCAGGCCACAAAGACCGGCTGGTGGGTGTAAACCACCCACACTTCCAACTCACACTAACCTCTCTATTATATCCTGTACTTGACAATTTCACCAACATACACACACAGAAGCAGCCACACACATTGTTAATTTTTAATTTTGATACTTTTATATGAAGAGACAAGATATTGTAGAATACACTGAACTAGTGGGATTCAACTCATCTCACAATCACCCACACTTCAAGTCATAGTGCATACACATCACTCCACACACCTCTTCACTGAATAACAAGTACAGTGAAAAACAATATTGACAAAGAAATGAACACGTATTCTCAGTGCAATCACTTTATGTTGACAACATATTCACTACACACTCTCATCCTTTATTAAATACTTTTTAGTCTTGTACATACGTAGCTTGCTTTGTGCTCTCTAGCCATATTGAAGAACTTTTAAGTTGCTTTTACCTTTGTAGCAGAATATATCACGGGGTCTGGTGCTGATTTTAGTAAAATGTTGCATGATAGCTGGTCATGCTACACACTTGTTAAACTTCAAGACCATCTCAAAGTGGTAAACCCACAGCATAAAGGTCATCGATAGCACAAAAATGATACACCACAATTATGTTCTATATAATCCTTTTTCAAGTTGACAGTTGATGATCTCTTGTGATTCATGAAAGTGACTATAGAAGCTTAAAGAAGTTCAAAGTGTGACACATATACAGGTCAGTATGACTGTAGTTAACAATACATGTTCACAATTTACAATTCACAATTTCACTAATGGTGGTGATGAGGGTGGTGATATATTCCCTTCCTTGGTGTAGACCAAGTAGTATCTACTTTACTGAAGCACTAACAAATCTTTTGTTATGTACAACTTGTAGGAGTTCAGTTGAACATGTCTCCATTGAGTACATCATTGTGCTGACTAGGTCATAATAGTGACATGGAAGTTACTGTTCATCAGATGACATTAAAGTGCCTTTCAACTTGTGCCAGCTGGACAGTAGTACTGTTTCTATAGTAACAGTGTAGTCATTAAAGTGTACAACAGTCACTAACTGGTACCATATGCATTGTGTGGTCATTGGTTGTTGTGACTGCAGTACAGTAGTTACTGGAGAATCAATATTGATTTTCAGTACATACTGTGGTTATCATGACTTTACTTGGCTACAAATTCATACATGCTTGGCACTAATTACAATTGAGCATGGTAGAATCTACCAAATTAAGTTCCTGCTAGCCTAATACACATATGTACAACAAAATATTGGAAGTCAATGATGTTATGCTGCCTTAATTGGTGTATCATGTGCTAGCAAGTAGCAATTATTTTACTTACATAACTACGATAGTAGATGAATGTGTTCAGTCATGCAATTTCCTTATTATTTTATCACTTCCATACTTGTATATGACATGCTCACCAGCTCATAGTGAAAGTGCTACTCAGATGTTACAGAGTCTCAACATAGACAATAATACTGTACACAGATGGCTGTAATTATAAGATTATGCATATACCTTCTTCTTTAATATGCATATCTAAATCAGTGGGCAAGACTGTTTCCCTGTGTTGCAACACACACGCACAATGGATAATGTGATAAGTAACATAAAGATGGTCACACTAGAGAGAATTCCCATATCAGTCTTAGTGGCTGAATGTTATTATACTTGAGGAAAGGCTTAAGGAAACAATACATCATCATGGCTCCACTTTTTTTTGCAAGGACTGTTTTGGGCCACTATGTTTCATGAGCACTAGTTGTGTCTACAGTACAGCTGTAACTACTGTAACTGAATTATCTGTAACTGAATTATCTGTAACTGAATTTCATGAAAATGAGTTGTGTGGTTGCCATATTGACAAATTTCCAATGAATGCTATTAGTAGTCTTCATTTATATTATTTTTTTATAGATTATCTTGGCTTATGTAAGTCCTGTGTTAGTGCTTCTTCTCAACTGACTGGCTGATTGCACACTTTGGAAATGTGTTTGTTAATAGGTGGTACGCCACAATATCAAACTCACTTGTGGGATAGGTTACCATAAGCAATAGTGTCCAGCACACTGGCATTCCAGTTTGTCAAAAGCGTTATGTAACTTGTGTAAGAGACATTGGATATTGGCATATATAGTACACTAATGCTACCTAACTGAGTACTCGTAATGTAGTAAATTTCACTTACATATCGGGTCTAGTGGCCACTTCATTATAGTGACCATGATCCAAGCTCTTCCTGCCTTATTTGGCTAACACTTTACAAAGCACATTAGTGTGAATGTAAGAGCCAACGAGTTATGAACATTCCAAGACATCGTTTGGTCAGCTGTATATATGAAGGATGCCAGTGCAAAAAATATTATTTCACAAAACACTTAATAAAATATATTGTTCACATTCCAGTAAAACACATTAGTCAGGCCATATTAGAAGGTCATTAGTACCTACACATATTGTATTGATGTGTATACTATTATAGGAGATGGCATACGTGACAATGAAGTGTTATGAAGCTACATCTCTTAATGGACACCTGCCCAATTCCCAGTAGATGGTTGAGTGCAACAGCTCTGTACAGGGTTTCTGTGCACATATGTGCTTGTGTGGTGTTATTGTGTAGTAGTGTTTCGTGTCACATGCATGCAACTAAGTACGTACATACACTGCACTGCACCGATTGCTTAGCTATAATATACACTCAGACTGAAGTACATAATAAATAAACTTGTACAAGAAAAAATTAAGTTTAATTTAAAAAGTAATCGAACAGGGGAGGCTACTTATACCTAGTGGATATTTATTCCCCAGTTCATTCTATAGCACTTAGATATGTACTATATACATGGTAGGGTTTTCAATAGCACATACAACTGGACTAATGGGTGTAGCCACTATTGAATTTCATGGAAATGTACTATGTAGTATGTTATGACATGTTGACAATGAATACTTTAAAATATTATTTTTACAACTTGTACAGTGACACCATCAGTGGATATGCATGCTATCCACATTGTGAGCCATATGATCCACCCTTACTGTCATAGGTCAATGTGAGGCTTATATAGACTGTCTTCCATGGTAATAATTTATACCAATTCTACTTTGCCTAATTCATAAAGAGTTAACAGCAAGAGATATCGGTTAAAGTATGCACAATTTATGTAAGGGTTTGTAGTAACTATATCCCTAAACCCCTTTCCTTTATTTAGTAATGAATTCCGAACACTATTTACAACACACATCAACAAAAGATTTTGTGTTAGTGTATGTGGAAGTGGTTATAGCTAATGGATGCAGTGAGACATTGCTTGTCAGCCATATATGGGTCTGTACATACATGATGAGAAAGCTATTATAACATTGTTAATAATATCATTCCACCAAGCATTTTAACAACCTAATAAGTATATCATACAGATACCACAATGACAGCTACACTGTAGTCAGGATGGTTGGTGCCTACACATTTAGTACTGATATGTACTGATATATGTACAATAATTTGATATAGTGTGTATAGTTAGGGGATGAAGTGTTGTATCTCAGTAAAACACTTGGTCTGTTCCCAGGCGTCAGCTAGACATGTATAAGTTTGTAGGGAGTTTTGTATGGACGTACAGTATCTAGGTACATTTGTATGTGTGGGGTTTCTGTACTTGGATATTTTTGAAGGTCAAAGCTAGGGTTTAACCTAGGTTAATTGTAGGGCGGCTCTCCTCTCTTGGCTGTCTATAATGGTGCAGTGGAATGGTGATACAGCTCCACAGATCAGCGAGGCTGTAGAAGCCTCCTCACATGATCTATGGGGCAGTGGCGGTTACCTAACTCAGAGCTCAAAATAACAGCCCGTCACCTGCCATTTCTGATCCAACAAAGCCACAATGACTGACCAAATGGTCTGACATTGTGACGTATCAAAATTAGCTTTTAAAAAGCCAATGTAAATGTAAAATACATACTATTATGTACCAATGACCGACCATTGTTGGATGCTGGTCTGTCATTCTGACAGATCACGTAAGAGACATTATATTGAGCATTGCACTAACACATGCATATTTAATTTACATGATAGTTATACGCATGTGTTAGCAAATGAGCACCATAGCTAAGGTCTTAGCAACAGACTAAGCCCTCTCACCTCCTCAGACCTCATGCTAGGCTATTATAGAATTTGTCCTCTTGTGACCTGACGATCTCCATCCTCAGATGTCTCAGTCCCGGGAATCATGTGGCCCAGAGAATAATGCAATTACAACATGTCATTGAAAGGCGGGGTGAGATCCAGAAAGCGCTGTGTGGTGTTTCTAGCACCTATGGGCAACACTATAATAATTAAAGTATAAGTTTGGGTAGCGGTGCTAAGCTCAGTTGCATCACGTGTGCCTACTAAGTAACAGCAGCTGATATAAGCTAATGTCTTCACAATTTTTTCTGCTATGGAAGTATGAGATAAGATACAGTAATAGCGCCAATCACTTAGCCAAATTAATACACAACTCTTCAGCCAGCTAACAAGGTAGCTGATGGTTGTCAACGTTGCTGTATGAACTCAAATTGTTCTAACAAGTGATGTAGCAGTCAAGCATGTAGTTACATGTGTGCATGTTACACAAAGACTAGCTATTAGTGTTACTAATGGATACACTCATATATACTAATACCACAAAACAAGTAATTTGTGAGCTCTCCATTATCTTGTTTACAGATTGTCATATGTAGGTATCTATTCTCCTAGCTACGTCTCTCACTCAGTCATTACTTATAAAGAAAGTGTAAGCACTGTTATGAAAGTGTCATTGTAGAGTTGTGGTTTGGTAGAAGCTGTTACCACTAAGAGATGTCTTGAAGGTAAATTTGGGCACTTAACTGTTAACAGACATTATGGTTCCATTGTACCAACCAACTTAGTTTGTTCTCCCAACCATAATACAAAACGTATGTTATTGATCCACGAGTTCCAGGTGCTGTATTTGCCTCGATACACCACTGAGTGCTGTACTATTGCACACATAAGCATAGGTGGTGCTTTAAATGTTATATTATACTTCCTGGTCTTCTTGCTTGTAGATGCTCATACTACTTTAATTTTTGGCGATCAGACTATCAGTAAGTCCTCATGTAATCTATTTTTTGGTCATGGTAGGATAGTCTTAGTGATTTACAATGTCACACACATGCTGTCTGAGTGGGGGTGTTTTCTTAGCATTCCTGTTCTGCACAACTGTGTAGTCATATAACTAGTTGGTACTGTATGAAGAATACAGTATGCAGGCACTTTAATCCTCCCATGCAAATTAAAGTACAGTGTAAGACATTATTATCAGGTAGGGTATAGCTAAACAGTGCGGGACCAGGGACCAAGGACCCTGGGACCCAAGGATTCAACTTTTCGTGGAATTTTATAGTCTATACTTGTACTAGATACCTTTAAGAGTCACAGTGGCTAGTCTCGCATAGCCAGACTACCACAGGAAACGTTACAGTAGAATAATACACACGATTCCTCTACAATAGGTTTAATGGCTCTGTAAAATTAATGCCAAATCGAACAGACTATAATAACAGGAATAATCTAGTATAATTCTTGTTATCATAGTCTGTTCAATTCAGCATTAATTCTACAGATCAATAAACCTATTATAGAATTTTATGTATAGTTCATCGTGCCTTTTCCTGTGACACTCAGGCTTTCGGCTGTCACAGTCTTGGTTAGCTATTGAGCTGATGGTGTAACTTGCAGTGATTGCTTCATTTTACCTGGAATACTTGTTTGCACAATGTTTTTAAACTGTAGTAGCTAGACTACTATATTAACTCTAGCTGCAGATTCGTTTTCAGAGGCGCTTATAATTTCTAATTAATGTAAACATCTTGTGAGACCAGAGGCACAGTGACGGAGAAATGGTGGATTGGCCATGAACACGACGCACTTCGCTATCTAGTACAGGTATGGAATGTATAAAACTGTGAAGTATAAGGTAAATAAGGGGGTTTCCGGACAGCTGCGTATTCCGGACACTTCGTTTATAATCCGCTACTGAAGGATGGAATGGAAACCAATCAGGGTATGGTTTGAGTACCTAAGTACCCCACTCGTGTGCTATAAAGTACCAAAGTTTTATCCCGATAGCTCCAAGGATTACTGAGATTCGTCACTATTTGCTTGCGCATGTAGAATATTTTGGGACATTGGAAACAGTGGAAATTGAAAACTGAAACTGAAAACTGAAACTGAAACGGAAAAACTGAAACTGAAAAACTAAAATTGGTCAAAACTTCATATTAACAGGTACCTCTTAGCAAAGACCACCTCTATAATAAGACCGCCTATAAAATAAGACCACCTCATTATAGTAGTTATGTCAAGTAGGTCCAAAAATGTACTCATAATGTAATAAAGTATCAATCAATCAGACAGTACTTAAAAGTTGAAATGACAGCTGTAGGGTTGTACATAAGGATATACTATCTTATCATGCCAAGACCTAAAGTCCATGGTCATGTCACAAATGAAAATGGAGCAATTGCATGCATAATTGTATTTGATAATGGATTTCTCATGAATATTATTGTGCATGATTTAGGAGTTGCATGGTTACAAAATCAACATTAATGATTCTTGACTTTGTGTCTTAATAATTGTTAGGCACACGTAATAAGCATCCTCGAAGACTTAAAAACCTGAGGTAACATCAGTAATTACCGAGGCACAGGTAAATATTGACAGGTTCTTAAATCCTCGAAGACACCTATCACGAGTGTCCAACTATTACCAAGACACAAAGTCCAAGATCATTAATTTAACTATGCAACTCTTAAATAATGCACAATTCATGAGAAATCCAGTATCAGCAGAGTAATTGTGCATGTAATTACCCCATTTTCATTGTGACATAACCATGGACTTTAGGTCTTGGTATGGTAAGATAGTATATCCTTATGTACAACCCTGCAGCTGTCGTTTTAACTTTTAAGTACTGTCTGATTGATTGATACTTTATTACATTATGAGTACACCTAATGGCCTTTTTGTTGGACCTACTTGACATGACTACTATAATGAGGTGGTCTTATTAGAGGCGGTCTTATTATACAGGTGGTCTTATTACAGAGGTGGTCTTTGTTAAGAGGTACCTGTTAATATGAAGTTTTGACCAATTTTAGTTTTTCAGTTTCAGTTTTTCCTTTTCAGTTTCAGTTTTCAGTTTCAGTTTTCAATTTCCACTGTTTCCAATGTCCCGAATATTTTTGTGTAAAAAACTTTCTATACATGTGTTAATTAACAGTAGATTGAGGGCATCGTTCGTAATTCTAAGCGACCATATGCACCACAAATTGTCAATCACACTATACAGTGAACGGTTATATGGTTATCTGCTGGGCCACGGCACTCAGTGGAGTGCAGCAATTCCCATAGCAATGCCAGGTACGCCTACTTTTACTGGTGTCCAGAAACCCCAGCCACATAAATTTTGTGCATTTTCTCAAATTGCAAATTTAGACCATTCTTTCTCCTAGCACCCTACACTTTACCACTCCCAATTTATACCACTGATAGCCTATTTCATTGGCTACAATTTGGCACCAAGCATGTTAGAATCCGTTCTTCTCTCGAGGAGAAATAAACAATTTTCTAATGCATGTACAAACTTTGTCCGGAAACGTCCGCCCCTACCTTATAAAATGCCACAAAAAGTTGGTTCCCCACGGGTCCCTGGGTCCACTGTTTATACCTACCCATTATTATGGCAGTGAAAAGCTTTCTAAATTTAAAAAAAAAAATGGTTCAGTACTTCTGTGTGGCCTAACATTGTGGTTTCTGTGAAGGTTAATAAAAAAATTTTTTTAATGTTAATAACAGCTATTGTTCCTTTGAGGTCTACCAACAGTTGCTGCTGATTTTTTCAAATCAGTGAGTGACTTTATATATAATTTTATCATTTCCCTTCTGCTGTTAACAGTGTGGCTTATTCAGTGAACAGTTTACTGCTTAGTTAATAGCCACTGTGACTACTATCATGTTTAATGCTGTTTTCAACCAATTTGTATTTGAGTACCTCTTAGCCTTGTATTTGAGTACCTCTTATATATCTATATACATATATAGACTGTTATGTCATAGATACTCTACCCATAGAGAGCGTTCATATATGGCCAGTTTGTGTACAAGCAACCGTAAGACACCAAACCAGTTGAGCTAACCGCACTACTTTGGAATTGTTGCTATAAGGTTGCAGGTTGCCAAGTTACAGGTTATATATAGAAGTATAGACTACTTCCTGTGGTTAACATACTAATAGCCTAAGTGGTCTGGTATGCATACATCTATATTTGGTAGAAACTGCTTGTACGCTGTAATATTGTTCGTAAGCTATTTCCATTATACACTGCTGGTATGGTGTAGGGTATGTCTTTGTAGTGTACGAGTGTAGTAGTTGGTTAGTGTAGTATCCCTAGCTCAAACAGTTGAGAAGATTTTGTCCCAATTTATTGAGTAGTGGTATGTAAGGTTGGAATATAGGATAGAGAATGTGTTGTGATCTTTACTTGTCAATGAATCTGGCTATTTTAGTAGAGTGCTTGTTGGCACTGACCACTGTGGGACATGTCCCTGATTGTATGGTAATCCTTTGCTTGTCTCACTTAAGTACTGTACTAGCCATCATACACATGCCGGGTCATTTTTATTCCCGAAAGAACATGTTGAGGAGTAGGCAAGAGTCAGTCTTGGGAGAGTGAGCCCTTCTCCATATTGTGTGATGGTTGAATTGTCAACAGTTATGTTTAGCTGTGCACAATGTGTGTAGCAGAAATTGTCGGTAGACGTTTTAAAATGTTACACTACCTTGCTACATTTTGTAGCATTCTCTATGACATGCTGACAGTTACGTACCTGTAGAAGTGGACTACCTTGAAATAATGTGTGCATACATAAACCACATACAGCTCTTTATCTACATGTTTATATACTGAGATCTTTAATCCCTTCCTATGGAGCTACACCATGGATTTGACATTATTACTGTACAAGTGATTATGTAGACATTCATCCTCTGAACATCACCTGGTAGTATGTACAAACAATTGCTCACAGTAACAAAATTCAAAACAGTGTTAATGTTAAATTAAATATGTACACTATCAACACAGTTTTAGAAATATTTATTTAGCCTCGCCTTTCTTTCACCACAACTTGTCAGACAAAATCAAGCCCAAAATGTGCTCGAGAATGACCCAAAACGGAATTTTTATTTTTTATTTTAACCAGATTTTCTGACTAACTGATGTTTTCAACCAAGCATAATACAACTACTGGTAATGCTACAGGCTTGATTACTCACTGTCTGATGTTGCTTAGGGCCTTTTTGGTTACCACCACAGCTATACACATGCATAATGGGCTTACGCACCATTGTCTTCCTATGTGTCCAAAGCATTTCTTACTCCACTATTACGTAGGTGTTGATTTTTGTGGGTTGTAAGGTTATGGTTTCTTTGCTAACTTGATTGTCAGTAGTGAACAAGTATAGGAAAATTTTATAATTGAGTAAGAATTCTAGAAAAAAAGCCATGAAAAAAGAGAGGTAGGAGTTACTATAGCTGCAGGTACATGCTTCTGTTGCTTTGTGGTTTTTTTATTTCTAGGATTCCTACTTTCCTACTCAAAAGTTCTAAATTTTTCCTTCTACTTGTATCATATGACATGAATTCAGAACAGCATGTGCACATAGAAAAATACACGCACACACACACACACACACAACACACAACACACAACACACAACACACAACACACAACACACAACACACACAACACACACACGATAATGCTGAGAATATATATACATCCTTGGGCATCAATCAAATCTAATAAGTCACACTTTATCACATCATTTGTTGTCAGCTGATCAGTTCCATATATGGATAACCTGATGAAGTCACTACCTGAAGACAACACCAACAATCATATGACCAGTACAGCTTCATGTAATGTTATGTTAGCAGTGATGTAACAAATAAGTACTTTAAGTTGTGCAGAGAAGAAAATATTGTATATGAAGAAAAGGAAGCTAGTTGCTCAAACATCACGTCCACGAACCACAACTTCATAGTTGGATGCCTAGCAACAAGTTGTGCACAGATATGACAACACAAAGTGCTGTTTGCTTGTATGTATGTAAGTACGTATGTACGTATGTGTGCCCGTGCATATCTGCAAGGGCATGGAAGCTTTCAGAAAATGGCAGACAGAATATGGCAGACAGAATATGGCAGACAGATATAAAGGGTATATGATGGTCAGTACTGGATGTCCAGATACATTTATTTACTGTGTCCAGTACAGCTGACTAGTACCCGGGTCAGTCAAATTCTTGGTGGTCATTTACTATTGGAACATGTTATAGCGTTGAAAACATGTCCTCGACAAGTTCATCTAATACTAAATGTATGGGAATCATAATGTTAAAGCACTTGTCTTTCTCATACCATTGTGCTTTTCAATAGTTCAAAGCACCACTAAATCTTTGACTTGTAAGACCAGACATATTAATGAAGAAAAATGAGGTCTCAAATGTGCAAAAATGACCGAGGGCCACAGGCCCGAAGGCTGTGGGTGTATATACCCAAGCAGCCATGGTATAAGTGATATATATCACTCAGGGCACACCCACCTAATAGGTGAAAGAGTTACAGAGCACTCACCCCATTATTGTGGTTTCAATTGCGTGGGCAAATAGGTCTCAGAACATTATTCTTACGTCGTTATGTTTCAACACATGCCAGGAACTTTCGATTGTGGAATTGATTTTTGGGTTGTATATTTTTAATACTACATTCTTGTTTCGTGGTCTGTTCAATGGCTGACATGCCCCCACGCAGTGGGTAGAAATACGCATTCCCCAAGCGCTCATTTTACAGATCACTTGTCTTAGAATATAATTTAGTTACTGTCAAATAATCTAAACTTAGCAGCTACACTGAGCCTTGCCTAATGTGCAAACTAAAACCCACAATAAAATCTCCGTGTCGCTCGATATAACGTCAACGCATATCATATCTTTGAACTGGTTGGGCATCAAATCCATGAGCAAACCGTGTTCCCATGATATTGCTCGGGCAATAAGCCAGTTAAACCCTGAGTGGCGCCTTTGAACGCCCACACTAAAGTGGTATATTTTAAATACTGTAGCAAAGAACCTACCAATTTATACACAAACAATATGTGGCTGGATTTGCAAAAAGGGGTCTCCCACACACATCCAATTCTATGAACTTGGAAGACCATAGCTTTGTGTTCAAGTAACATATAAGCCTAAATTTCTCCAGCCATCAAGCTATGTTGGTACTCACTGCTGACCAAATTTCAAGTCATTAGATTTTTCCAATGTGAAGTTATGGATTGTCAAAGTTGCTAAATTGGATGTGTGTGGAAGACCCCCTTTTGCAAATCCTTAAGATGACAATTCTAACAATTACGTATAATCAGGTGAGGGGCACACGGCAATAATCCAATGAGGTATAATAGCCTGGAGGAAATACTGACATAACTGTTACCATCGGAAACATTTGAAGTGTTTTCAAGTACATTCATGTGATATCAAATTACAACTTGTGATACCACATAAAATGAAACTACTTGTAGCAAACACTCTGAATTAAGGACTACACAGAAAAACCTCCATAATAAGAACAATATTATGGTTCCAATATGTCTGGCTCCCCTACACATATTTATCTTAGAACAAGGAAAGCCCCAAAAATGAGTTTAAAATTCATGTCCCCAAAGTGGCTGGTTATTTGTGTAGGATCTACAGTACAATGTACCTGACTAACAATGTGTAACAATTTGTTGTGTACTCATTGTGACAACTACAAGATATCTCCAACAACAGGATGAGCTATTTAATGCTTCATTAGAACAAAACTTTTTTGTTTTTACAAAAGATTAGATTTTTGAAGGATTCATCTGCACACCACCATCAGTGATAACAACAAAGTCGTTCACTCGTGAATGTAGTCAAAAACTTTGTCTAAATGAACAACAGAATCCATACCACACAACTATAGTGTATTGTCCTGTGGTTACTACATGGAAATACAACAAAAGGGACTACTACAGGTATATGAATATTGTGGTACTCAGTATGTATGCAAATATGAGTACATATATAACAGTTCCTTTAAACATGTTCCATATGACATCAGCTATCCACACAGGGTTTTGTGCTACAGTAGCAACAAAACACGTATCTCAATTCTACATTGCCTGTGTTAGAACAATGAAGCCTGATTCATAACAGATAAGATTACAGCTATACCACAGCAGTGTAGAACAGGAAATACCTCACATGACTTGTACTAGTAAACACTCAAGTGATGTCACCACTTATACAGTAGCTGCACATAACTGTCACCAAAACATCATCCTTATAAGGAGACCACTTCCTGATCAATATTGTAGAGCAGGAAATCTAGTATGCTACCAACTTACATGCAATGTTAAACTCTTTAAAGATTATTACATTTTAAGGCTGCTACAACCGACTTTCACTCTAGAGAATTGAATTGGAAAAGTGCTGCTGCATCCGTTAAAATAAAAATCTCTTCACAACTCCAATGTGCCATGACCAATGCGAGTAAAGAAACACATCCACAAATTTAACAGTCACCCAATATGGTGTATATATATATTAGCAAAATCACCAAATATAGCTAATACCTGCTGTATACATATGAATGATCATGTAAATGTCACATTTTTGTAAATTATTTGTTTAAATGATTAAGAGAATATGCAGGGAGACATTTTCCCTTGCTACACCCTGTAGTTATCATCCATGGTATTGTTGCTCCTACACAACACATTTAGTGTAGTTGTGTAGGTGTTGATCCCTAAACCATGTATTGCTTAACTAGTCATGAAGTGGATAGAGCAGGTAATCCTCTTCATCTTGTTCCTGTTTTCCTCTGTCTTAGATTGGTAAATATGTTACTTATTGCTCCAAATATATCATATTTCCTTATTTTTTCTCACCCTAATATGTGTGTAGTATGTTGCAAGCCAGTATTCTATATTTGTGTGGAGTTTCGGCATGACTAACTAACTGGATTCTGTATGGATAAACAGACAAATGGGATCATAGTATGCATGTGTGCACACACACAGACAGACAGACACAGACACATGCACACACAGAGACACAGACAGACAGACAGACAGACACACACACACACACACACACACACACACACACACACACAGACACAGACACACAAACATTACATGTACACATTGATGTTATACGAATACAGGACATGTTGACATGTGAAGATACCATGTCAAATAATGTTGACCTAGTTGAACTAATCTTGTTAGTGTATTTACTAGTGAAGTATCTAAATTATCCCTCAATTAGTTACTCCTTGTTGTTACTATAGCAACATGTGTAAAGGTCATTGTGTTATCATTGTAGCTCCCAGGATTTGTGTTGTAAAAACCCTAAAAGTGTTGTGTTGTTACCAGTGTTGGGCAAGTTACTTTGTAAAAGTAACTAGTTACGTATTACATATTACTTGCAACTGAACTATTTAGTTACAGTTACATATTACCCATAAAATAAAGTAACTGTAATAATATTACATATTATATTACTTTGTGTCCACAGCCTTATGCTGTCACGTGTGAAATTACCACCTTATCACGTGACATGATTGCGTTGTTGGACAATATGCAAATTTTAGTTATAAGTAAGAAGCTGGTGAATAAGCTTCATTCAATAGGCTTCGTTACTTTGTTGTGGTTAGGCGTTACTCAGGGATAACTAACGAGATTAGTAACTTCGTTAATAATATTATGTAATATTAGACTCGTTACAGTAACTATATTACTTAGGTAACGCGTTACATTTGTAAGTAAAGTAGCTTGCGTTATATTACCTGTTTTTATAGCGTATTTCGTTATATTACTTTGTTACCACAAAAGGAATAATATTACGTAACGCGTTACTTATGTAATGCGTTACATAAGTAACGTGTTACTCCCAACACTGGTTGTTACTGCTTTGTGTTATGCTCCTCCAACTACTTCAATGAATGTTTTTCTAGTTGTAGCAACAAATTAATTTTCATTTTCGTAATCTGTTCTTACTCTTCAGTACTGCTACAGTACTGAAATGCTGAGTCTTCCCTAAAGGTTGATACAACAATGCTGCTATTTTTTAATGTTCCAGTTTAGGGTAAAACCCAGTTTTAAGCAGTGTCCTGTTTAGAAAAGTTAATTGTCTTCGTTCTGTATTAAGAGATTCCACCATGATACCTTATTGTAACAAGTCAGTCCAGCTATTTCCTCTGTGAAGTGAATCAGTAGAAATGATGGTATTAAGTATGTAAATGATGGTATACTACATTTTGTAACACTTCAAATGTGTTAATTGAGTAATTCCTTGAACATTATCATATTATGGCTTGTGTTGGATCATGACTGATGTTACCATAGTTACTGTTATTTCTTGTCTCTCTCTTATGTTAATATGACAGAACAGGATGAGTGATTATCCTGGGAATGTTAGTGATGTGACTTCATCTGGAATTATTGTTACTAAAGTGATGTATTCATTGCGTTGAATAACAAGGACAGACAGACGTACACTAATTGCAGTTATGAGCATGCATTCTCACACAACTTTTAACTGGCATTACCGTTGCTCAGTTAGGCTTAAATGTATGAGTGCTAAATACTGTGCAAAACATCCTTGGGAGCAAGACTAGTATGAGGGTGTGCCATGTCTTATGGTGAAGGTTTAGGAAGCTCTTAGTCATCATATGAGATGTAGACAATTGGCATTTACTATCCCAGATAACACCAGGTACTCATTATTTACAGCTGGGTAGACTAGCGTGAAGTTTCTTGTAATGGGAATCACAGCACTAGTACAGTGAACATAAGACCTGGTGTTTAATATGCCTTAATGCTGATATATGAAGCAATTGACTTTACATTGAATTCTATCAGCATGCAATACACTTGTTCATAATGATGTTAACAGGATGGAGTAGTTGTGAATATCACTAAACTATTACATGTATCCATCAACCCACACTTTAGATAATAACAGACGTCATGAAAGTGATGTGTAGGGAGTTGACGTCTACTGTAGGTATTAACTGAACTATAGCACACAGTGCATGGCACGCTTGGGGAGATAATTGTCTCTTTCAAAGTGCTTTTTGAATGATTTGAATGTTAAGCTGTAGTATTTTTATCTTTCCAACTGTTTGTTTTTACAGTATGTCTGAACTGAAAGCTTAATGTGGAATAATAAAAACTTTTATGCATGGAAGTATTTTTTATATGATGACAAAATCTTATAAACTACAGATTGTCAAAGATATATGCAACAAAACTGGAAACAGTTTCTCTTGAAGTGAATAACCAGCTGCAGCATAAATGTTTTGCTATTGGCACTGTGAAATGTGAGTAACTCTTATCCTCTAGAAACTTCAACCATATAGAATTTCCCTTCACAGCTGTGAATATTTTTACTAGTGAGCAATAATTATTTTATTGTTGTTACTAGGCAGGATGGCACCTTACTGTATGGTCTAATGTTATTATTGTGGCTGAGCTATTGAATACATTGGCTGCACCTGATATTCAATGTATTCCATAGTGGACACTGTTTAGTACTGTGTACAATAACTGTTTATTAATAGCAGCTTATTACATTTTTAAAAGAGAATTCATAATTGGAATTACTCACTATATCATAGCCTACACATAAGCAACTAATCATATGGGTAGCTTTGAAATATGTTAATGGTAGTCCATGCACCTCACATATGCTAGTGTTCCTCACATCACTAGTACACACCAATGGTGCCAGTTTACCTAACACAGTTAGTGTTGTATAACCATCAGCCTACATGTCTATTGTGTGCTATAGTATGCAGGAATGTATGATAGTACAGGATGTCTAGTTACACTACTTGTTTATCAGTGGAGAGGTTAATGGAGTGAAGTGTGGTGTAGGATGAGACATGTTATTAGTGTAAGTGGTACTATGACTTGAAGAGTGGGTGATTGTGAAGTGAGTTCAAACCACCAGTCTGCCCTACAAATATCAAGTATCTTGTCAGCAATATGTGTGTGTGTGTGGCTGTGTGTGCAGTGGTTGAGTACAGGATGTAGTACAGAGGTTATAATGGAATGTATATGGTTGGCCAATTATTGGTTGTCTTACCAATTCCAAGTGTGGGTGGTCGTGGAGCAAGCTCAACCCACTAGTCAAACCCTGCACAAACCTTACCCACCAATATCCTGTCTGTAGCAACATCAGTGTGCATGTGTGTGTGTGTGTGGCCAGTACAGAGAAGTTAATTTGAGTGATGTTGTGAGGTAGTCTTGCGACTTGGAGGTGTGGGTGATGTACACCTACCCATCTTTAAATATCTATTTTGTGTGTGGCTGTGTCTCAACAACAACCAGAACAAGATGCTAGTGCTCTGATCTAGAGTAGCAGTAGAGGGGTAAGTATAAACAGTAGGCCTTAATAAGGGCCAACCTCACCTGTCTCTAGTAGTACAGTTGAAAATCATCAGATGTATGTTTTACACTTGAACAGTTAGCTGGTTGTATTACTTGTTGGACTTAACATGTATGGTAGCACAGAGGTCATTAATGTACATGTTGTAAACTATGATACCACAATAAATGTTCTAGTTCTTGGTGGTATCAAGCTGATACTTGATCTCTTCTAATTAATTTTAATGCCATGAAATGACTAAATTTCTTTTGAGATGAGAAACACCAAGTTTGACAATGCACAGAGTATACTATTATTGAACTCTTGGATCAGCAGTCCTTGGATCGTATTACGTACTATTTTGTAATGTACTTTTTAGAGTGCTAATGACAGCATCACTTTACTACAAGTGGCTGTATTTAAATAATAATAGTGATGTCTGCATTACCATATCGTGATCCTACACATGTTAGTTGTACTGTTGTTATTGTAGTAATGCTCCAGTGATGGTGGAATTGGAGGGAGAAACTGATCCACTAAAAATTGCCATGAAAGAATTAAAGTTAGCTGCAAATTTTGTGCATGACTAAATATTAAAATTTAAGAGTGCGTCACTGTTTAAAGATATTTATGTTTATTGCTTAATACACCACTACTTGTGACATAACTATTACATCATAACCAGTTGTACTGAGGGTAGCGGAGTACACTGTACCTGGTGAATCCCATTGGATGGAGCAGTACAAGGTTTATAGTAAGATGATGGGTGTGTACTGACCTGTTTATGACCTACTTAGTCATATACTGCAAGAGCAGCAACAGCCAGTTTGATAACAGTCTGTATTTGAAAATCTTCACTAACAGGAAGTGTTATGTAAATTAGTATATATTATATCACCTTATTAGGAAGTTTTTAACCTAAACTGAATTAGATCAAATGACCTTGTTCAAATCATCATTAATTGAATTTCTCAGGAAAGATGTGACCTCGTGTTTACTTTGTTCTTTTGTTGGTATCTGTATATTACGCGTTTTCTTGTGAAATGTTTGTGGCTTGGACATGTAGATTTCATATTACATTGTTCAACATTTTGAAAGATAACCAACCAATTGTTTGATTGTAAACAGGCAAACATCCACGATGACTTTCATATACACAAAATTAGTCCACAAAGTTTCAATATAAGAAAGTGTACTGTGTACTGGTATTATAATGAATACTAAATGCATAAATTGAAGTATTTTTCTTATTCTGGTAGGTATTGCATTCAAGTGAAGTAATGTTATGGTCATTAATTTTTGTGGTGACTAGCAAACAAACCTGCAACAACTTCCTCAGTGTGCTACTGTCAATTATCACTAATTCTCCTTTGCTATACCATATCACCATAAAGGGCTGCAATAAACATTAACTGTTAGTTCACATGATATGTGAAGTAGCTGTGTAAGGAAGTGACCTCATTAACACTTAATCACTTGATCACATGATGTAGATGCTGTTATTGTTGGTAGATGATATAGCTTCTTAGCACTGACTGATCTGTCTATATATAGGAAGGTGACACTGCATTCTCTGCTGACCTCATTATGATCCGTTATTTGTGTTGTTTTTTCTGCCTCTTGTTCCTTTGTGGTGTTTTCTCCTTCCAGTGAACATGTGCTGTGTAGCAATTTTCAACAAAGGAAAATAGTCCGTGAAATTCAAGGGACCCAGAACCCTAGATCACATTTGTTATGGCAACACATGTGGAGTTCAGTATTGAGATTGTCTTTCTCAGTTACAGCCCTTATTATCACAACACACTCAAACCACACAACACACAAAGAGCTGCTACAACACCACTTACAGGGAGATGATATGTCTATAAGAATGTGTGTCCAGTTTATTGGCATAATTTACACAAACTTTATGACATAACCTTCCTTTGTGCAAAACAGTTGGTATCCACTTTACTGCGGTCCTAGTGTTTCTATTGTTACAACTTAAAGGAGTTCAGTTAAACATGGTATTGTTTTCATTAAGAACATTAGTGTGTAGACTGGTGTGGCAAAGCCATACTAGTGACATGAAAGTTGCTGGTCATTAGTTGGTTGGCACATCAGATGACATTAAAGTGTTTAACAGTTAGTGGCTGGTACCATTGTGTAATTGTTACATATTTAGTTGGTTTAAAACCACATTGTGTATTTCCTTTGTTCAGAAAGTCGTTGTAGCAACTCAAACTCGGATGCTCAAAAGTGATGTTTAATCTCATAACTTTAAAAATCAATTGCGGTGTCACTCAGGTGTGGCTACTATTGAAGTTGTGGCATTCAACCAAGTAAACATGATAGTTAGTGCAGTAATAAAATGTTGTGTCAGTTTACATGATTATCATGATATTATAACCTGTTTTGTAAACTTGGCTGTGAAATATACATCACTTGAAGTCGAAGTAGAATTTACCAAGGTTCCCTGCTAGCCTAGTACTGTGTACAATGTATTTATTAGTTCCCTGCTAGCCTAGTACTGTGTACAATGTATTTATTAGTTTGAAAATCAATAGTGTTATTCTTGTTATGGTGTAGTTTAAGTAAAATGGTTTTACTTACATAGCTGTAATGGTATATGAGGTTGTACAAAACACATCCTTGTTGTCAACTTCCCAATTCTCTCATTATTTTATTTCTTCCATAATTGTACATGACATGTTCACCAGCTCATAGTGAAAATGTTACTCAGACACTCCAAAGTCTTAACATGTACATTAACACTGTATTTAGATGACTGTAGTTGTAATAATATTTATATACAAACTATTTTGGGAATCCTTTGTGAGTTGACGCTCTGTGTGGACATCTTCATGTTACTGATCAAATGATCTATTGTGTTCATGTGTTGCAACACAGGGAAACAGTCTTGAAAAGAACCCTCCAATTAGAGATCTCCATATTAAGGGCAAAGATAACAGTCTTGATGGGTTGGTATGTCAGTGGTATTTTAACCTCTGAAACAAAGAGGAAAACCTCGAGGAAACAATGTATCATTGTGGTCCCACTGTTTGCAGGGATTATAGTGGACCATCTACAATGAATGATGCTGTTAGCTTACGTGTATCGTAGTTGTAAACATGTACACACACACAACAGACTCCTTGTGACTTCTTTCACCTCACAACTCTTACACTGTACATGCCAAACTGCAGTATGCGGCAGCACATCACATACTGTAGCTGTGCTTTGCTAATAACGTGCTATTTTAACAACCTGATTTTTGGACACCTTTTTTGGTGGCAATCCTTACTACTGCTAAGTACTGCTACTTCACTTATATTATGCACTCTACCATGTAATACGTAGTTGTTATTAGTTGTCATGGTAATTTACAGAGCTAAAATGATACCCCTGATCATCCGTTGATACTTACTAGACAAGTCATATGAAGACTGGGCAGTTGATGAACTCATTGTAACATAACACACAATAATACACTATCAATTTGTTATGTGTATAATGAGCTGCAATGTTGCCAGTACAGAATGTACAATAATATAATGGTCTAAGCAAGTGTGTGATTACTTTTAAATTGTTAATTAACATTATCATAAACATCAAAGTCATGGAAGCCTTTGATGTTATACCATCAAAAGGATTCTGCATGGTTTTGTTTCATTGAATTGTTGGCTTCCGTTGAATCATCATCGGCATCACTCATGCAGCATTTACTTGGATATCACCTTTGATTTCATAGCTTTTCACACCAGCGCCCATTTTTACAACTCAGCTGTTTTGATTGTCCTATTCTATTGTATGTAACTATATACAAAACATCATGTACATAATCTACAGGTCTATCAGGTAAAACTGTTAACTCTCAATCAACTTGAGACCCATACCATTTTCTTTAGTTGGAACTTTTTGCTCTATAGTTGCTCTAAGGTATTGACTGACCAGGTTCCTACCTGATGCACCAATTCTGCAACACCTAACCACATCCTGGTTACTATAGTAACATTGTTAGTTGTTGCAATTGTCCCACAAAACAATAGCAGGGACTTTTTGGTTTCTCAGAAAAATAAGTAATTAAATTTGTAGTAGGCAAATTGTGCATATATACAGAGATTAAGGAAATTCACCAATGGTTATTAATGTGACACAGTTGAGTAGTTGTTATTATAACAAGAAACTATAATACCTGTGTAAGCACAGGGAAAGGTCAGGACTGGCCCAGTGTGCTAAATTAATTGGCATTTTTGCTAGATCTAAGAATACCTTGTTTGTCAAGAAGGAACATGTTTTAATGGCTTAAGGTCCAGTATTGTTTTATTATCAGGCTTGCGGAGATTACCACACCATATGGCAGTACTCCATAGTTAGACACCAGCCTATTATGCTTTTAATTTTGCCTATTAAGCTATGCTGCAGTGCTCAAAATTTTTGCCTATTATGCTCATAATTATGCTCAAAATTTTCTGCAGTTCCCATGTTTTGTTACTTTCCAATGGATAATGATAAACTTTTGCATATGAACAATTGGTTAAATGTAAAAGTTAATGCTCATTGTGCATTAAAAATTTGGCTGCATTGTAAACTATAATAATAGTAGTGTCAAGTAACTATGTTCCACTGCGGCATCACTGCATGTACTGTCCACCTTTTGCAGTGGCGTGCATTTTTGCTTACAGTATGACAATTATTCTGCCTATTATGCTAGCATTATGCTTGATGCTTTCAGGTATCTATTATGCTCAAAATTATGCCAGCATAATAGGCTGGTGCCTATGACCATCTTGCTATGACCATAGTAGTTTTCTCACAAAACAATTGACCAGAAACCAGTGTCACTTTCCCTTCATGGCAACTTAGCAGTATTATTACTGGTGTAACCAACCCCAGATGTGCCTACAAAGTGGTATAAAATGCTTTCAATGGGTTTCTAAGGAATTTTATTTACAGAATTTTCTTGTGACTAACTGACAGATGCTTTCAGCTAATTGACCACATTTGGGGACTGTTTGGCATTGCTTAGGCATGCTCTTTTGCCTATCACAGCAGCTACAGTTAAGGTTTTTTTTTCTGTTCCTCTGTGTCCCATTTCTACCAAGTACGTATGGGTAGCACATACATGGCTTCTTTTGTGCCAACTAATACATTTATGACTGGACTGGACCTCACGGATTTTCCCTATAATCAACACTTGTACTGTAAAGCCTTAGTAAATATAAAATATATATATATAATGGGAATCTCCATGGTGAAGACCTGATTGCAGAGGCACTTACCACACTGTTATTCGTTTGTAATGCTGTATAACAGATGGAACATGAAGTGGAATAGCCTTTCCAATAATTAATAGCCGGGGGAGTACAGGTGTAGGTGATATTCCTTATTTTTCTATGATGATAATAGCTACTTGAATTTAAAATTCTTTGTAATTGTTATATTTATTGTAAACTTTTATTACTATATGGTACACAGTGATGTAGCTGTCAAAATGGTTTAAATGTAACATATTAAATTTACTGTAAAGCAGAAGTGTTTCTAGAAAGTTTTACTGACTGGTTTCTATCTCCAAAGTAGAAAGCATTACTTTGTGGGTCATGGCTATGAGTAGCCTTATTAATAATGCATTAAATGATATTATTTTTAGAGGCGCTTCTTCATTTTAAGGTGCTGGGGAAGTAGTATTGAGTGAATTCATGATACATGTAAAACAAAGCTATTGATGATGAGGTATAATCATTGCAAGTCACATTAAGTCATCTAGTTAGTCATTAACTTAGCCCTACACAAAAATGGCTTCAGCTACTGTCGACTGTTCTATTAGAGTGTAATCTTTTCGTTTAAAAAAGTCTACTGCCTTCAAAACCCTCTAGAACTGTGCGTACTGCAAAGATAGATAATGATTGGGTATCTTAATTGTTTATGCATCTTGAGATATCAAGTTGGAGTAAAATAATTCTTGTAATCTGCATGGACTTCTTGTTTCTATCACCCTTGGAAGTATGTAAATGTGGTAATGGCTATAGAAAGTTTCATGTATTTATTTACTACGTTAGTGCTATAGGGCTGTGTGATAGAAACCCTTATTGATATTACTTTTTGATGATGAAAACAATACAATACAGTAGTTGTGAAACATCTCTAGCAATTAACCCAGTCACTACAGATGATAAATGTGATAACTGTTCATTGAAGCCACAGGAAAGCTATAATGTGCTGCCGTGAATAGGCATTTTTCGCTGTACACATTAGTGAGATAGCATGACGTGCATAGTGTGTCACTTACCTGTGGTTGACCTAAAATGCAATAATATAATTAGTGAGGAATGTTGTAGAGGCCATAGTAATACAAACTTTTGTGTAATTAATAAGCTCTACAATAGTTCTTAGAACAATCGTCACCAATCCATTGAAATTCCAGTCAACTGTAATATACATTCATTAAGTGATTATATTCAATGAATAATTTAATAAAGTCATAAGCATCAGGTAGCCACCTTGTTTTATGTAATACTCCTCATTAGATCTTTGATAGCTACTGATTATCATAGGAAGTAAGAACATGCACATCCTCACTTAGCAGACAATAAGTAATTCCCAAGATACTTTTGTCCTCCCTAAAATTTTGTGATACGCAGCTCTACACTGTATTTAGTTTATCTGGAGAAGGTAGTAGATCATGGTGGATGTAGGTATAAAAAGTTGAAGAGTTGACTCCTTTATGGAGGCTTGTTCATGCTTGCAGTGATTATACGCAGTGCAAAGTACAGATAGACAACATGCTGGCATTGCCTCCCCCTTCAAAGAAATTAATAGGTGTTATGAGATTGGCACTTTTTTTACAAAGTATTGTTAACTAAAATCTTTCAGGTAAGACCAAGAGTTATTCTGTACTCTTGGTAAGACTTGATACACACAATCCTTCCACTATAATAATTATTATAACAACTCATAACTGCCTGTTTAATATAATAGTCATGCTTCAGACCAAATATCCATCAATTTACTGGTTTGCCTTTTAGACACACATTTGGAAACCATGAATAAAATAATACACTTATTCTTTATCTAAAGCATGGTAAAATATCTGGTTAACTTGGTGTAACGTTATTAATGACTTGATTAAGTTGGTGACATTCCCAATCAATTTTGTGTGGGCAATTCAACAATTTCTCATCATCAGTGTAGTAATCACTCACCCACACAATGCTTAGCCATTACTAGTACTAATATATAGTATATTTATCATTAACATGTGTTAATGGTTCATTACTGGAAACACTTAACATACTAATAGTTGAGGACACAGGAACACTGGAAAGTCACCCACATAACTGATATGGCAGGACTTGATATCATTTCTAGTAAACAATTACACTAATACTGGCTGGCAGTATTGTGTTGCTATGGTAACCAATATATTGTTTATTTTGTCATGTTACATACTTAGGACAAAGTCTATTCCATATTCACTATAGGCACAATCCAATTAACATGCACATACGTGAAAACATGGTTACATCAGATGCCACTAGGCCAAAAACTCTGTCTACCGTGACATTTATGGTTGAGAAAGTAAAGTGTGTCAGTATAAATATCATAAAATGCATTACAAAACTATTGGGGATAGGAAACATGTTCAAATAATTCATCTTAATGAATTTCACACGTGAAAGTAAACACATTGTAACATTGGTGACAATAATGTATTGATCTTTACCGTCCCTTTACAAGTTTACATGTTTGTAGACCACAATCACAATTATATGGGAAAAACAAGTTACCTGTCTAGTGTCCACCTACAGAAACACTGTATTTAGCTTATGGCAAGTGGTGCTATTATGTGCAAGTAATCCAGTATAATATTGTAAGAATTCCATTTGTTCTTCAAAAATGTAGCCCTTGATAGTTTATGTTTCTGGGTGAGAACATGGCTACTAAATGTTGTATTATAGAGATTGGTACAAATTTAATATCTTGTTGACACTTATGAAGTGTTTTGCACTGTATATGTCATTTCTCTGTGATCTCAGCAAACTCAATCAAGATAATAAAGATAACTATTGCTTTCTATAACTAGTACCATCTTGAGTATCTGACTATCTTAGTAACTAGGAATTAAGCCATGATAACAGCATTTCCTCAAAGGTGGTATAGAGTCTGTGCCAAACAGCTGTGTTTTAGTGATTGTATGAAAATATTTTGAGATACATTTTCCTGCTAAAGTCTAATAGTCATATTCAGAAGGAAATAAACAATAAAAATGTTGACATCACTAGTTTACTATCCCACTCTAGTCTGTTGCAGGATGACATGGTCACCATAATCAAATCACTGGTAATAAGTTGTTCCTCTACTTATCTTTCCATGAAGCAGCGTAATAGTCTCATCATCACCATGCATTGTCTAATAGGTAAACCTCCCAGTAGAAGACGTGTTGTGCTCAGTGCTAAAGTTCTAGCAAGTCTCTATTGTTTATTGGTCATTGATGAACCTTGTGATGTACAGACAGATAGGCCTATGTTCAAAACTGTGCTCAACCACGACTAAATATGCCAAATTGCCAATTGATTGGGAAACTTTTTACCATTCAAAATATCTCCCTAAATTAACAATCCAACATCCTTATCTTTTAAAAATATACCAATTTATTACTAAACATGGCTACCTTTGAACATAATATTTCAAAACAAGCAAAATAATAATAACCTTCCGCTACAGGATGTATTAATTGATTTTGTTAATTGCTATTAAATCACTGAATCCTAAAATAGATACAAAGTGTCTATTTTGGATTCAATGACTGGAAAATTGAGAATTAATTTAATTTTCCATTCGGAATACAAAATGGCCCCTATATCAAAATGCTTTCACAAAATTTTCACCTATTATGCTCTTCAATGTTCCCATTATGCTCTCCTAGCAAGTCTTAGATTGGAATATTATCTTGGAACATTTTAATCAGTGAATGCTGTATTAGAGTATTTTACTACGAAAGTGACTTCTATTAGAAAGTATATCAACTGACTGCTCTATTAGGGAGTATCAATCTATTTTCACTCCATGCACCTAATATGCTAGCATAGCACTCCAGTCCACAGATATTCATTTTGGCAAGTTAATGTTACGTACTACTGTAAGTGTAATACACTATTAAACTCATAGTTGATTAATGTCCCTACAAAAAAAAGGTCATGGCATTACCATAATTCGCTTTATTTTCGTGCAAAAATATTTTCGTATGATTGGGGTGAATGACTGCTCTATTAGAGTAGTTCGATCTTGTGTAAGAATTTTTCGTGCAAGAAATTTTCGTACAAGATTTCGCATACGAAAATTATTTTACAACGAAAATTACAGTAGTTCACTTCTAAAACTGGCATTTATAACCAGTTTACAGTGGAGTTTTTGTATGCTGGTAAGTTTCTGTAGAAATTCTGCAATTTCATTAACACAATTTCTAAAATAATTATTGAATATTCAACTGCAGGCCCGTAGCCAGGAGGGGGTTCTTGAAGAACCGCCCTCTTGGAAAAAAGGTCCACGATTTCAGTTAAAAGGTCCATAATTTAACCAAAAAGGTTCACAATTTTAGTATACAAGTCCAAATTTTCAGGAGGAAAAGTCCATTAGGTACAGTTTACTATAAAAAGCTAAATTAAGTGCTCCGAGTAACTCATTCAGTGCTTGTATTAAATGCAATGCAAGATCGAGATACTCTAATAGAGGAGTCAACCACTCTAATAGAACAACCACTCTAATAGAACAGTCACAATTACATTTTCTTTTAAAAGCTACATAAGTTACATGTAGATTGTCTAAACCGAGCTTTCATTAAAACATAAGATTTTGGTGGACAAGTCCCTCCATGCAGAGCCCACGAACAGCATCCATGCTTCAACTCCATGCAATGTGTAAATTTCATTGTTTAAGACACCCTTTGTTCTGCTCCACTGCCCCTGTTGATCATGGCAGAGTGCTCAATCTTTCTCATTCTTATTCACGGTGACATTCCAATATATTATATTTAGACACATACATGTGCAGATGGTATAATTACAGTAGCAGTAGAGATATTTTTCCAGATATCATCCATACAGCTGGTCTTCAGCTTACCTAAAAACTTGTTATTTTTATTGACTGAAATGCCACTAAATTCAACCTTTTAGTATCTATTTTCAAAAAATTTCCTAGGGGGCATGCCCCTAGATCCCCAGCATGCAAAGCCCAGCATGCTTTGCATGCTGGGTGCGTACACCATAATATAATCTGAATCTTGTCATATAAAAAGGTCCACTTTTCTTCTAAAAGAACCTATCCAGATAAAAGTCTGGCTACGGCCCTGAACTGGTTGTACAGTGAGCATGCATTGTACTAAATTTTGTCCTTATATATCACACAGGGATTGTTACCTTGTTGTTATGTATGTATGACAACCACACATACTAACATAGTGAACAGATAACAAAAATGTGGTTCACATTTCAAGCTACATGGGCCATACAACATTTTGACGAATACATTCTTAATGCTGCAAAAGGAGGCCGCAGAAAGAGGTAGGGTTAGCCATATTGACATACTCTAATAGTCAAATATTTTAATAGAACAATATTACCACATGCAACACTATATAGTACTAACTAAAACTTTGCCAACAAATCATTAACAATAATATCCTAGTGAGTGTGTGCAAAGTGCATTTTGAGGGTTGTTAATGCCTTAATGGCTGCTAGTGCACTGAGTTTCTCTGTAAGGAAAACAGCTTAGTACTCCATATCAAATCATAACCCAAACTTGCCAATTCCTCATTCAGTAGAAACACTCCGGCTAACATAATAAAATAATTATATGGCTTGTTTGACACCTCCTCTATTTAAGGTGTAGAGCAGAGTTAATAAAGTTATTATTATTACTATTATTGTTTACTGAGCAGTCAGCCCTGCTGGTGTGCTCAGATTTGTGTGAGCATGCTGAGACAGTCACAACTATGCTTTGAAATTTACCCATAGTCTAACTATGCTTTCTGAATTATTCTAGTTTTTATGCTTATGCAACTGGTGAAGTTAAAATGCTTTACCCATACAATCTACAACTGTTGCTGTTGCATAAAATTATCAACTATAATTTTATAGCTACTTGACAAATACAATACTCCATCATTCGATACTTAAACCTGGAATTGAAACATTAACAAACATCAAAACAATTGTGTTGTAGTTGTCACCTGTTTCGTATACTGTGTGTGGTGAGGATCAATTACAGGCAATGTAAGCTACCTTTTATGGAGAATGGAGCATATTCAGTAAAGTGGTTTCCAGTACAGCTAAGTGACTGTTATATTAGAGTAGTTTATATTGCCTGACTGCTTTATTAGAGTATCTTGATCTTTCACTGAAGTTATTGTTCAGAACAACACTACTAGTATTATTATCTACTAAGATAATGGTGTAAAATATACATTCTCTTGTCATGATAAATTACCAGATTCTGAAAACCTAACATTTCAAACATGTTGAGTGTAGGGTGCGAAATCTGAAGAGGTTTCATAAAGCCCCTCCTGGCGTATGTCCCTGGTCAGATTATATATTTGATGCTTTCAAACATTATGTACACATTGCTAGATTATTTTCATTTTTGAAGACTTTATCACATGTACTGTATATCCAGGATTATGTTTTTTTTAAGCGTAACTTGTGAAGGAAAGCAACCCAACAATATAACATCAAATCATAACCCAAACTTGCTGTATACTCTAAATGTAAATTACATGATTTCTTTTTCTTATACTTTCCTCAGTGGCTATGGGGTTTTAAACAGGCTGTAGGACCATTAGGGTTGGGTGATATCGAACCTGAGACATGCGATTATTGCATGAGTCGTTTAATGCGATTATTGCAATATTGCATGTGAAAATTGAAACATAACCATAAGTCCATATGACTGCTTGTTTCATTGAGATGAAGTTTAAAAACACAACTTATTTGCTAACAAATTACATAGTTAGCAATAATATGCATGAACTGTATCAAATATGAGACCTAGAAGAGACACAAAATAGATGATAAATGCGATAATTATTGCAAAATGTGATAAGCATTGCCTATGCGATAATATTACGAAGGCAAAATATATGTGATAATGGTATTGCGAACACTTGCTTAGGTGATATTGGCGAATTTCCCGATCCTAAGACCAGGTGTCCTACAGACCTTCAGCACTTGTGCTGTAAGACCTTAATAAATAAAAAACAAAAATTAATAGCATACAGCATTAGTAACAGATAGAATGGACATTTCTTCCTGCAGGAAAACTGAGGAAATTATAATAATTGTATATGAACTCTGCACTTTGTGCCTTCTGTCTAGCAACAAGTATACCATGCATGTCACAGTATAATAGATGTCTCCTACCACAACACAACTAGAAGGATATATGTAGTTGTGGTGTTGTATTAGATAACAATTCAAGACATACACATTCTTTACTAACAAGGTACAAGTCAACCAGCGCTGATATGTCATTACAAAATGTTTTGAGAAAAAAAGAAAGAATTACGACAATTTCTGTGATGGCCGTTGTGTGTGAAGGACCGAACATTGACCATTGTAGAATATACACATAATCACAACAAGTCAACAACCATGATAGTTAATCATTTTAGAATACGTACACTATATCGGTACAGCACTAGTGTTGTCTGCCATTATACTCTGAGGTAAATTATGGAGTTGTATTTTACTATGCTGAAAGCGATTTGAGAGGTACAGCGTTTAGCTATAAGCATGTACTAAAAAAATCTTTTGTATCAACACATCTTAGAAGTGATATATAAACTGTATAGAGTTAGGTTACCTTTCTGACTGTGAGTTCAGTGTGTACATATAACCACTTCACCATTTGTATGACATTCAGTTAGCTAATTGTCCATAGCTACTAACTAAGGTCTTTGGCCCTTCCCTACTGACCACCTAGAGATCTACTTACCATATAAGTAAATGGGCAGGTATTAACTATATTGGTGGCTAATACACCATTTAGGGGGACTGTTAAATTGGTGAATCTGTTGCAGTTGATTATTACTAACAATGGAGCACTGGAGTCAGGATGTGATTGCAGACATGGCAGCAGTTCACCAGTTTGCCAAGTGTAAAAAGTTACCACCAATATAATTGTGGCATTGTTTTGGCCGAACTGTTGCAACCACAATCTTCACATCCTAGATCAATGGCATTTCAGCTAGTAGTACATCATTCATGTGATGTAAGCCAGGAAGTTGTCTCCTTATAAGGGCAGAGTTGATACCATATTTGGTGTATAAGTGGTGACATCATTGAGTGTTTACTAGTGCAATTAATGTGTAGTATTTCCTGTGGTGTATTTTAAGTGTGTAGCTGTAATCTCATGTGACATGTGAATCAGGTTTCATTCTTCTAACTTTCCTGAGCTGACATTTACTAATACATATAGAGATTTAAATTTTTGTTGCTAATTATATCATCCATAGTAATCTGATGTAGCTAGTGTGTGAGGGATATAATGTATATGTCAGTGGAACATGAGCTAGTTCTGTGTCCAGGGAAAGCCAGTGCCCCCTTGCTGCCACCCCAAGCAGTGGATGTGCATGATGAAAGTGCTAGCCAAATGGACTGTAGTTGTACCTTTTGGATACATAGATATGTGTGAACTGCCACAAAGTTTCAGATATTTTTACTAACATAGATTTATGTTGATATACCCTTCAAAAGTCTAATCTCTTGTAACAAGAGTACATAATAATAAAAAAATATTATACACTCTTAATTAAGAGAGCAAAAATAAATTTCTAAAAAATGTTTGATCATATTTCTGAAGCATGAACTGAAAATAAGGAAGAGATCCTGCACTTGGGGACATCTTCTGTGTATGCAAAGCAATCAGTGAGTATGCCATGTTTCATTGCACACAATGAACCAAAATATTAGGACCAAGAATTTTTACCTGCTCTGCTGCAATATAGAAGATGTTTTCTTTTAATGTATAGAGTCAGAGCTATCAGATATTTGTCACGGAGTTTTAGCTGCAGGCTCCTTAATTCATAGCATTCGTTATTAGTAATTGGTTTTATTTTACGTGATGTCACAAGTGGTAATTTGATGTTTATGCACATATACTTGATAACTTGACAACCACTTCAAATGTCTCCAATGTAACATGTTGACATCATCCTCACTGAATGGTTGTCATGTACCCTTCCCTCATCAATTAATGTGCTGTAATGATGCAATTGTCTGTTAGGCTGATTTTCTCATTGTTAATTATGAAATATTGTTTGAGAATAAACTGGTAGGCTCTTTACCAAATTGCTGTTTAATTAGATATAGTCAATTGAATTCACCTCTATAAGGCTTCTTTGTTATAGTACTAGCCACCTGCCAAAACATTTTGTCGTACTGTAGACCTCTTACTGTGTATGGTCTTGATACCATGACAAGAACAAGGCTTTAAGAATTCTGTATTAGGTATATTGGGGGAATATGTGAGAATGTGTTTTCAATATGAAAACAAGGTTGCTGCAGCAAGCAGCTATTGGACAGATAGATGAACACTTGTTAATCTTGTTATTGCGTTATTGACTTGAATGATGATGAATTCTCAATTGATCACATAATTATTTTGATGGCTTTTAGCTTGACTGCTACTGCATGTGCTTTCTTTTGTACATGAGTCTACCTAAACAAGAGGTTTTTACTACCTCCAATTTATAATTAACTCTGTTTCATTTAGTTCATGGATGTGGCACTATACACACTGGTTCTTGGATATGTTCAACAGAGTTTCTCATTGTAAAGATCAGAGACTATTCTCTCTGATAGCTACATGGGTTTTCAGTATCCTTTGCAGATCCCTAGTAAAGTATAATATAGTGATTAGTGTTGTTTTAGTAAGGACTTTTAGTTTTAGTTATATATAGCCAAAGTCAGTTTCGTCAATAATTTTAGTTTTAGTTATAGTAATTTTTCTTAATTCCTTTAATTATTGATTTAGTTATGGTTATATTCTCTGTGTTATTTTAGTTTTAGTTATAGTTTTAGCTAAAATGTGAAAATCTTTTACGTAGTTATAGTTTTAGTAACATTTCTAAAACGTTTTAGTTATAGTTATAGTTTTAGTAGTACATAAGAAAATCTTTTAGCTTTAGTTATAGTTTTAGTAATCTTTTCCAATTCTTTTTAGTTTTAAATTTAGTTTTAGTAAAATATTCTGTCGTATTTTAGTTATAGATTTAGTTTTAGTTATAACATGGATTTGTATTGTAGTTATAGTTAACTAATACATATTTGCCTTACTAATAGTACTTTTAGTTTTAGTTATAGTTAACTAAAACAACACTAAATTAGTGACAAATTAGCTAAATACAGTGTGTACTTACTACATACTTAAGGTGCATGGACACACATGATTTTAGAATGAGCAGCATTGCAAAACTATTTACAGTTATAATTAAAAATTTCTGTTGTTTTGTTGGCATTTCCATATATACACAATTTGTTGCCAGGCATCCAACCTTGCAGCTATCAGTTTGTGGATGTGATGTTTAAGAAACTAGATTCCTTTTCTTATCATGCTGTCTATACATTCTTTCTTCCCCACAACACCAAACTCTAAACAGCTGTGGTTGTTACATCACTGTTAATACTACATGAAGCTGTACTTGTCACATATTTTCTGTTTGAAGTATTCATCCAGTGATCATGACTTCACAAGATTGTGATCAGTTTACAACTAACATGATGAGGTGTGACTGATTAGATTTGAGTGATGTCTTGGGATGTATATGATTTCTTTGGTATACTGATAGCATTTTTGTGTTTGTTTTATAGGCTTGTTTCTATGCAACAGTAGCAACACATAGCTATAGGCTGCATGTATAGGAAGCAAGCAAATGTATGTGGTGTGTGTTTATGCCTGTTTCCATGTCAGCATGAGCATGTGTGTGCTATTTTGGTTTCATGGGATGTGTGTAATATGTACATGCAGTAAATCTATCTAGTTACTTGTAAGGTGATAACATGAAAACTCATCAGCTATATGTGCTGATAATGTTAACTTTATTGCAAAGAAAAATTTCAACTACATCTTTGTATATTCTTTGTTTTAATGATTACTCTAGGGAGACATTTTCGATAGCTCTTTTGTTACAAGTTCTCATGTTTGCTACTACGCAACACACTTGGAGTAGTTGTGTAGGTGTTGTGTGTTGATCCCTAAACCATGTATTACTTAACTAGTCATGAAATGAGCACAACAGGTAATCCTCTTCACCTTATTCCTGTTTTCTCTGTCTTAAATTGGTAAATATGTTGCTTATTGCTACATGGCTTCCAAATATGTGTAGTATGTTCCAAGCCATTATACTATATTTGTGTGGAGTTTCATGACTAACTAACTGGATTCTGTATGGATAAACAGACAGACAGGTGGGACCAAATGAACACACACAGAGACACACACAACATCACACAAACATAGACTTACTGAAAGTAATCCCATCATAGCTGACACTACACAGAATAGCATCACCATGTAGTTGTGAAGTTTACAGGATTGTTCTTTATTAAGAGATTCTGCCATGATATCTTACTGAAACAAGTTAGTTCAGTTACTATCCCTGTGAATCACTAAGAAGTAATGGTGAATTCCTTAAACATTATTATGGCTTGTGCTATACTATGTTACCATGGTTATGGTAATCTCTTGTCTCTGTCTTGTGTACACACACACACACACACACACACACACACACACACACACACACACACATATGCAACTATTCTCAGTATCAAATTGTAGTTAGTTACATCAGTATGCCATACACTTGATTATAGTGGGATATCAACAGGATGAAATACTAGTGAAATATCACAAAACCATTACCATGTACCCAACAGCCCACCTGTAGGTAATAACCAGAAGGTGATGTGATGTGTACACATGTAGGTATTGAACAAAAAATGTTTGTAGCAAGTTTGGAGGGGTAGTGTTAACTCCTTCTAATGTAAATACAGATCAAATGAAAACCTTTGCAGAACTTCATCTTTCTGACAATTCATTTTTGTAGCCAAACACTTTGCAGAAAATTGAGATGTTTTACAAATGTCATTTTTCACATGCCAGAGGGATGGCTTCACCATCCTGCAGCCTATCAAAGATAATTATAGTGTTCACAAACTATTGACTTAGTGTAAAAGTTGTACAATATACATACATTGTATAAGTGAAATATGAGTAGCTCTATTCTTTTATGATTTTCAAGCATACATATAGAAATTCCCTTAAAAGCTGTAAATGTTGTTACTATAGTGAGCAATACATAGTTGACTGTTGTGTAAGCAGGCTGGCACCTTTGTGTATAGTCTAAGAGATAATATCATGATTGAACTATGGAGTACATTGTCTACACCTGTTATCCACAGTGGAAATTGTTTAGTACTTCAAGCTTCGTATGAATTGAGTGTTTATTTATACTGTATATTTTATGAGAACTCATAAATAGAACTGCTTGCTATATTGTAGCCTACACCAAGTTACATATATTATGGGTATGGCCTCAATATGATGAGACATACTGCACTATAGTACACAATAGACATATAGGTGATGGACCATCACCTATATGTCTATTGTGTACTAGCTATAGTGCAGGATGTCTCATCATATTGAGGCTAATACAGTTACTGACCATCACTGATGGTCATACAATAATAACTGTATTAGGTCCACTGTAGTATACTAGTATGCTCCTATGTAAGGAATTCACTACCATAAATGAGTGGGTATGGCCAGATTACCCTCTGAACAGCTAACTCTATGTACATATTTCAGATCTATGAGAAAGACTAACAGCATGATAGCATCACTATAAGCTTCATTATAACAACACCCATATGCTTCATTGACATATTTTAACTAGACAATAACTACTTCAGTATATAGCTTTACAGCTATAGGTTCTATACCATATCAACAGATAAGCAACTCTTTTATTCTTTATAATATGTTTACTGAGGTGCTGATGAGATCAGACTGATGTTACAAAGGTTATAACTGGTAGTGGTACATAGCTTACTCCACAGCTCGCATACAGGTCATACACACTACACTATGTTAATCACACTCTTCTAGATCACAATACTGACATCCTGTTGTTGAGACACAGCCACACACAAATAGTTGTTATTGGAGACAAGATACTTGCAGGTCACAAAGACTGGTGCTTGTAAACCACCCACACTTCCAAGTCATAAGACCACCTCACGCTAACCTCTCTATTGTTGTATCCAGTACTTGACAATTTTATAGACACTACACACACAGAAGCAGTCACACACATCGCTAATTTCTAAATAAATTTTGATGCTTTTACATACAAACAAGATGTTGTACGATGGCTACAACTAGTGGGATTCAACTCACCCCACAATCACCCACATTTCAAGTCATAATACATACACATCACTCCATGTTGACAACATGCTCACTACACACTGTCACCCATTATTAAATGTGACCGAATTTTGGAATATCATCCATATGGGCACATTTTACACCTAAAATATTTCACAAATCTTAAAGTGCAAATATACTTGTTAATGGTTTTATGCCATTCTCAATACCTTAAATTACAAGTTTGAAATATTTTTAAAACTGTGCCATGGTCTTATTAGCAGCCCGCTAAATGTGAAAATTCTACTTATTTCATACGCCCATATGGGTGATTTTTCAAAATTCAGTCACAAATACTTTTTAGTCTTGTATATACATACGTAGCTTGCGTTGTGCTCTCTGGCCATTTTGAAGAACTTTTTATGTTAAGTTGCTTAATTTTGTAGCAGAATCATATCAAGGGATCTGGTGCTGATTTTAGTAAAATTGAAATGTTTTACATGTGTGTTTCATGGGTCCTGTCAACCCACCATCTTTTTGTAGGTTAAAACATTAAAGTGAAATGATTATAAGTAAAATTCACGCTATAAAATATTACTACAGTTATGGTTAAACTAACTCTGAGCACCAGCTGTATATTTTCTCCAACAGATAAAGCTACTGTTCATCTACAAAATTTAATATCTTCTTAAAATAGCTGCAAAAATAAGTTGAGCACATTTGCAGCTACAAAAATGCATTGAGAAGATATTTGTAGGTGAACTATATCCCATTCTTTTTCTGCACAACTTTTGTGTTGATTTCTGTTCTAAACTCAAATTTTTATTGCTAAAAGTTGAAGTGGCTTAATTGGTTGCTATAATACACAAGGCTGCCAGATAATATGAGGTGACATCTACTCCTGTTATAATAATAATTGTACATATTATGTGGGTGACTGATTCCTGTGTCCTCAACTATTAGTATGTTATGTGTTTCTAGTAATGAACCATTAACACATGTTAATGATGATATTGTACTATTAGTATTAATAAAGGCAAAGTATTGTGTGGGTGTGTGATTACTGTACCAATGACGGTAAATTGTTGAATTGCCCACACAAAATTGATTTGGAAATGTCACCAAGTTTTAGTGACAGAATGCTGAGTGGTACCAGATATGGTTTTCATCCTCAATTGACTACACTCCTTCAAATCAGGCAAAGGAATATCAATCCAATTAGTTCATAGGCTGAAGTACCACTGGGTCTAGTAGATCTGAGTATCACAATTCTGACTCCTTGTATGCCACTGGGTCACTAGGGAGATAACAATTTCAGTCACTGTACAACAGAGCCTATCCCCTACTATGCATGTTGTATTGTTCTTTCAGATAAATTTTATGTACGATAACCATGAATCACTAACCAGACTATTTGAAGTGCTGTCTAGTAAGTGGGAAGTAGAGCACTGAGTTAGCTACTGGCTATACGTACAACACTATCATCACCCATCACCTATAGGGGAATGGTGATAATTCATTACTGTCTATAAATTAGCAACTCATTACTCAATTACTATGATCACCATGGTACAGTGTCACACAGCTAACTGTAATGAAATAATTACATACACTGGTACTAATCAGCTGGCAGTGGAAAATGAAACTCTGAAATAAAGTACAGTGCCTGGCAATGCTTATTGACCTGACCTAGTCTGGAAACCCTGACATGCAAGACTTCTGCAGCTGGAATTCAACTATATGTGCATCGTGCAGAACCCTGGAATCCTCACCAATGCCATCAATATTGTTGTGAATTTCATTAAGAATCTCAGAAGTGCAATACACTCTGATGAATAACGTCATTCATCACTATTTTACATGGTGAACTAGTGATGGGGACTTTTATACATCAACAAACATCACTAATAACTGCCATATAAAGAAGAATCATGGCTATAATAATTTTATGCTTAGCCATTCTTCAAAACTTATAAGTTACATCATTTTATGTCACAAGGAATCTTCACATTGTAATCAATTATTAATAATAGTACAGTTACCAGCTTTGCCACATTTGATGTCATATCTTATTATGATTAGTTACGTATAACATGTCCAGAAGTGTCTAAATGTTTAGCCTTGACATCATTAATGAACTTTGTCTTTGATGTAATGCAACACTTACACAAATACATGAGAACATGTGTATGGATGTAGTGTACAGTGGAACCTCTCTTAACAAGCACCTTGAATTAAGTACAAAATAGAATAAACCTCCATACTAAGGACAAAAATTTTGGTACCAACAAGTCTTGTTAATACACTTTTTACCTCTGGAAGAGGAAAACTCAGCAAAAAGTAGGTCCCAAAATGTTTGTAATAGAGAGGTTCCACTGTGCATGTGTTCTGATGGTAAAATTTAACATTATGTACTGTAGCACAACATTTGTATGTATGTATGTAGATAAATGTGCACTTAATGGAACTCTTCATATCAAACATAGCACTACCACTAGATAAATTATGTACATCACTAACATATTATAGTCCAGCTATAGTTGGACAGGTTTTCCCCTTTATACTGTGTAGCTGGTCTATAACATGTCCACCAGACAAGTGAACACCAATACTTCTGTTATACTAAATAATACCATCACTGTAATTAGTCTGTTTTGTTTTCACCTGTGAAACTCACTTAGATGAAAGACTTCAACATGTTTTCTCTCTTGATCCAGTGGTTTGTACTGTAACAGTAGCTATTTTAAGGGTGCTCTGTACAGTATGCTTATATGGCTTCCCATGAAATTTAATTTGTTCTATAACTTACAAATGGTTTTAGCAAATGTTCTGTACTTTTTTACTGGATATAAGCTAACACTAGTACACAGTTTAGTCCAAACCCAACTGCTAAATTTGCTTTAGAACACGAATTACAGTTTTTTCCTTTATACTAGAACTAGTCCTACAGTTTACACACAATAGCCTTGATACTTTTATGATACACCATGCTAAACAGCACAAACCATTGTGCGTTTTTTTGTCTTTTAGCTTCTCAATCATCACATATTTATCTTTCGGGTTGACACTCCCAGAAATCCTTTTCTTTACTTCCACATTATTCATCATCTGAACTTGCTATCTCAAAATGGCAAATGCTCGACTTTGGCAAAATTACTAAAGTAGCTTGTGTGAAAATTTCATGTCTATTGGATTAAAAATGACGGAGTAGTTCTAATTTAAGTGATAGGGTGTAGAATAGCAAGATGCGTGTGCCTGTTGCTATGGGATACCTAATTTACAGGTACTAAAATGCGTCAACATGTCAGAGACTAATTAAGTTTTCTTTTAGTGCAAAACAGACTATATAGCCTTGTATGAACTGTACAGAGCACCCTTAAGTACACCAACACAGGCATTTGCCTTTTCTCACCTGTATGATCATTATTGTCAGAGTGCTACACTGTATTTTGATTAAAATATTCAAAGGGCTTTGATCACAGTGATATTACTGTTTTTAGGTAGCCTTTGTAACAAGTTATTGGACAGGTGAGCATAAAGGACTGTATGACTTTTGCCACCACACATATGGATCTGTATGCTGATTTTTTGTGTCTCATCAACTTTATAATTTAATGGAGTACACATGAGACCTTTAGGAGGCCAAACAGACAATACAGCTTCTTCACATATTGCTGAGCAAGAACCAAAGCATAATTATTATCTACACACTGTCCATGTAGAATACAAGTGACCTTCAATATTTATTTATTTATTTATTTATTTATTTATACATGTAAGCCTGAAACATTTAACAGTATCCATAACAGAGGCGGATCTGGTGGGGGGTGGGGGGCTTCTACCCCCTCCCTTTACTTTAGACTTTACTTGACTCAGTGTGCTGAAGATTGTAATGAACTTTTGTCTTACTGTAACATAGTTATAGGATGACTAATAGTACAAATACTCATTAAACCCACCTTATAACCATCTATTCAAGGAATTATCACAGGATTTGTGCTAAAGGTTATCCAACAAGGGCCTGGATCCGCATTGGAGGAGCACAAGATTGAGATACTCTAATAAAGCAGTCACATAACTACTCTAATAGAACATTCAGCAGATACATAATAATTGATTCTGCTGTGGAATTTTTCTATACCTGACTGCACCTAAACATGTATCTATACATACAATGAAGTGCACTGGTCAGTTTAAAAGGCCTTCATTAATAACTGTTTTATCTACAGTCATTACGTATGGCAATAGCTACTTAATTCAAGTATACACATGCCACTGAAATGCTCTCAGATTCAATCTTGTATCATAAGTTTCAATTACATTATAATCCTAACATGCACCTGTTGTTGTACAATTGTGAGAGGGTATTGGTTGTCTGAACCTACCCAAACCTTTTCATTAACAATACTGCAGAGCTCTACCTAATCTAGAGGGTAGTATATAAAATATTTATAGGCAAATTGTAAGCACTGTATGTGGAAATGTCTCCAAATTGCAGTATTTTAACATCTACTCTTTCAAAAATTTCCTGGGGAGCATGCTCTTAGACTCCCTGCATAATATTCCAATAATTGAATTAAAAGAGTTTATATATAGGTACTGAGATCAAAAAGCTTGGTAGAGTGATTAATTTACACAGTGGTAAAAATGCTCTGTCCTTACCAAACTCTTTGAAAATCATAAGTCCCATATGTAACTTTATATACTAAGTCTTGCTTTTATTTATGTTGAACTGTCGAAGTTAGTTACATATGTCACTAGCAAGCTGACATATACTATTAATTTTTTGTTTTGTAGTGTAAGCATGCAGTCACTTCATACACATATTTCATTATGTACATTTCTCTGCAATCTGCTCTAATGTTTTTATGATCTGACAACGCATGAAATGTTAACCATTTTCAAACTTAACTTTAAAAATGTTATTTTGTATCCTTGAAATGAAGACAGCCCAAAATGATAAAATGTCGTAGTTTCAGTACCACACAACTGTGTTTTAGTAACAGTTGCTGTTGTCATGCATCATAATATCTTTTCTGTCTTTAGAAAGCCATCAGGAAATAAACAATGTAATGTTGACATCACTAGTTTACTATCCCACTCTAGTCTGCTGTAGAATGATATAGTCACCATAATCAAATCACTGCTAATAACATGTACCTCTGATCTATTTCCATAACTCCCTGTATTCACAGGCTTTAAGCCTTCTCACAGGTCTCTAGCATTCACAGAATAAACAACCTGATGCAACCACCATCATTCATTATTAATAAATGTCACAACAGAAGGTTGGGTAGTCAGTTTGTGATCAACAATTTTTATGTTTGGTTTCTCAAGGTTGATGATTGAAGAATCAACTTTTACAATTTATAAATTGATCATATCACAGGTACTGAACCACTGCTGATCTACAGGCACTGCAGTGTAGCAACTCATTTTGTGTTTTGTTTTATCCTGTGTACAGCTGACTAGCTTGTGCTAGTAGCTATAATATGGAACCAGTATATGGCAAGGTTTGCCATCTTTCATTGGGTCACTACTCATAACTTCTGCAAGCAATAGCTGAAAGTACCAATACATATTGTGTAGCATGGTAGTGGATGATAAACCATCTGGCATTTCAAACTTTCATTAATAAAAGAATACATTACCTAGTCTTGATCATATACACCTGTAGGTTGGCTTTGTTGATAGATCATTGGGCTGTAATAGTTGATCTATAGCTGTAAACTGTAGCTGTAGGCTGGATCATTGGATCATATACTAGAAAATGAATAAGAATTAGCTAATGCGCGCTTTCTGCAATTAGAGGGTTAACAATTACATACAACAATAACATATTATCAAGACGCTATAATATGGCAGTGAGTCAAACACTTTAATAGAACACACATGCAACACTGTAATTATTATTCACCAATAAGTGCATTATTCCATAACATCTATGACATTTTTTGCTGCAAACACAATTGTTTAAACTGAACCAAGACTGTTCTTTGCATATCATTACTAATAGTCTACTGCATTAGGTCATAAGCTACTGAAGAATATCAATTACTGGATCTGTTCCTGAGATGAATGATTTTAATGGCTGCATCAGTTCCAGTACACCTAAGTGTGTCTTGTTGGGAAGGAAAACAACCCAACACTGCATATCAAATCATAACACAAACTACTTTCCAATTCTATATGCTCTGTAGAGCTTGATGGATTGTATGGATTGTTTTACAAATTTGCATTTTCCTTATTTTAATGCAAAATGATTTGTTATGCTTTGAAATTCATCCATTAAGTTATGCTTTTCAACAATCCACTTACTACACTGTATGCTAGTTTGTATGCCTTTTCATTTAATATTACAGTTAAAAAGATAAACACAGTTTCACAGTTATAAAGATAAACACAGTACCCCAGCTATAATATTATTACGTAAAATGTTTAACTTCAGATGTCTTTGTGCTCCTCAATTCTATTTAAACAAATTTACCATCATGTGATAGCTCATATCAACAATCAACATAACAGTTATACTTCTATGACAGCATGTTCAATGGCTTATAAACAAGGTATATAAATGATTTATTACAATTTTAATTTATAAGTAGTGGAGATTCTTCCTATAGCTATATGCTAGCATTATGTATAATGTCTTTGCATTCTATTATACCACAAATCATGTTGAAATAATTGACTCTAATCTACTTTGAATGTTGTATCTATAAGTGGTGATTACTTGTTGGGAAGGAATCCAACTCAACCTTGCATAGCTATCAAATCACAACTCAAATTTTTTATTTCACATTTTCTATAATCAAGTTAGCTATACATGAAATAGATAATAAACTGCATGGCTTCTTTTACAAACTTGCATTTTCCTTAGTGACCATCCACTGACCATGAAGTAGGATAGTTTGTATACAGATAATACACAAGCATATGTGATTGATGGAATGGACATCTCTTCTTACAGGAATTACGCAAGGCAATAAAATACACATACCCATGTTTCCCCATCTAGCAACAAGAATCACAGTATATAATCTACCATGACACTCTCACTACACAACCAGCTGGTATATAAAGTTCTGGTTTACAGAATTAGCATATCAGTTTATCATTAAATTTTACAAACGACACATGTTACTTCTGTTATGACTGCTGTATGTCTGAATGTCAACTTTGTGGAATACAGAATCAGTAGCTAATATGACACCATGTACAAACTGTGTTATTGTTCATTTTAAGCTACAAATTGAAATTTCTTTCGAAAACATCCAGTTACATAGGGATGAGTTCAGTCTTTGATGCATACCACAAACATAGATACTGTATACTCATCTAAATAGGTCACAAGGAAGACTATTTACCACATATATAGGTACGCAGACTAAGAGAGGTGGTTATAACAGTTTTATGCTGTTTCCTCAATTTATGGTGAACAACTCATGCTGACATGTTAAAGTGAATGAAGTTATTTGGGCGTTATGACAGCAGCTTTTGCTGTGTGCTCTATTAGAGAGTTTATATAATAATTGTCTGGGAGTTTTAGACATAGCTAGAGTAACACAATGGCAGATTCAAATCATTATAGGTACTTATAGTATGTACGCATTGAGTTGGATCCTCTAAAACATTTAATAACTCAATGCAATTACACATGATCTTGAAATTTGGCTCAGTTGTAGTACTGCTTGACCCACTAAAAATATTTCAAAATCTTTTCGTTCAAATGTCTGACATAATATTTATGGTCAATTAAAATTTTTACCATACATTTCATGTGGGGAAGCGATAAAAGTACGCTGTCCATTACAGCCCTTTCCTGAACTTGTAATGGAACCAACTGTTGTTGACATCTTTGCTATCACCATTAATCATCTTTGTATTCTTGTGATGTCCATCAAGATGCTTGAAATAATCTGAGCATCTCATTATAGACAAGTGCAGTGCTTATATCATGTGCAGGCTATATAATAGGAGTTTGAGGCTTCCAGAAACTAATCAAGCCAATGGCTTATAAAGACCAGACATGCCAATACTCTAATAGATCAGTCAATACTTTAAACAACAGCTATAAAGCTGGGTGACTTGTTTAGTGATGTGTGAAGCCTTTTTTATCTGATCTACATGGCTGTATAAATGTATAAAACTCATCTGGTAACAATGTATGTTATTTAATACACAACATTACTGCATAAATCTATTAACCTCTGCAGAGACTGCATTCTCCAGATCCCTGCTGTTTCACTTGTATGTGTGCCCCTGTTAGTTAGCGTACATATGCACAATATGTACAATAGTACAGTGGAATATTACTTTGTAGAGATGTGTGTGGTATACATGTAATCATTAAATCCATTTCAGCACTGCTGTAATGAGTCGGTGAGAGCTGTGTATATTGTTAATAGTGGAACTGACCTTGTATAACTTCATGTGTCAGGGGCCTATTGTATTTAGGGAGGTTTCCTGGGGTTCCAGAAACCTTCGTTGATATCTGAACTTGTGGGCTTGCAGCAAGAGCACCAAGCCATCATAGTTTGGCTGCAAAAATATACAGAAGATGGGAATAGAACAGAGCTACAGTGCATGTAATAGGGAACTTGCTAAAAAGGTTTTAGGGAGAACAATTAAGAGTATGAATTTAACTATACCAGGAAAAATGCTAATACAGATTGAGATATATTCTAATAGAGCAGTCAGATATATTCCAATAGAGCAGTCAGATATATTCTAATAGAGCAGTGAGATATATTCTAATAGAGCAGTCAATAATACTTTAATAGAACACTCATAACGGATTGCAGGTATAGTTTTAATGTTAATGCAAGACTAGTGTATACTAGCTTGAAACATTAAAGTTTAAGTTTTTAACTGCAGAATTTGGATATGTGACTGAATTTTGGAAAATCACCCTTATGGGTGCATTCAACACATTAAATTCCTACTCATTTAAGGGTACAATCAACCATAATATAGATATCTTGAATTACAAGAAAAAAATTAAAAATATTTGAAAAGTGATTCTGCTATTAACAGCAGCATGCTAGTTTCAAAAATTGTTTCAGGTATGACCATCAGGGTGATTTCCAAAATTCAGTCACATAATATTGCTATTTGGATAACTACTTTAATAATATATACACCTGACCGCATTATGGTTAGCTAATGCATACAGGTACGAAGAGAGACATCACCATTGATGTTCAGCTAATTTCAGTGCTCACTGACTGATCTGGTCAAGCATTTACATATACCATAACTCATCAAACTTTAAAATATATAAAATGGACCATATGATAGTGCAATAAGTCTCACAGTTTAGTTGCCATGTATACCAATGTTGTCAAACAGATGATGATCAGGTGTAGAAACCTTATAATTTATATCAACAATGGAACTTTGTTAGTGTATATTACTACCAGTCACAATACACTGGTGATGTAGTACATGTCATGTAATTATAGTGTGAGACGCCATGGCCCAAGACATTCTAAAAAATTCAGGCTTTAAAATTGAAAGCTTCCTCTTTTTGAGAAATGTACATTGGATGTACTTAGCATTTGATCAAACTACCATAATATACATATTATATGCATGTAAAAAAAATTTAAGCTGAAAATATTTCACAGATCATGTAGATTACTCCTTAAATTTTTTCGAGCTATAGCTATTAGACAAATTAATATCTATGAAAAGATGCCTAGCTACAAGACTTTTCCTCCAAAACTTCCTCATACTTGCTCTTCTACAAAACTTCACATAATTATATGGTACAACTATCATAATACATCAAGCCACGAACAGTGGAATGTACTTTACTGAATAGGAAATCATAGTAATAACAGACACCGATTTATTTTTCTACTTTCATCTATATAGTACTCAAAATATCACAATAGGTAGCTAGTTAAGATTGCAGGAATCCAATCAAAGGGAAATTCATAGTGAGTAGTCTATCACACGTACATATACCCACACAGATTATCAATGACCTACTGAACAGACTAGTGGGTACTCTAAAGCTGATCACAAGATCAGACATGTCCTTATATTGTAAACTACACAAATCATGTGATTGAGAGTGTACTCATGTGATCATTGTACAGTTTAACAATAGCTATTGAACGTACATACTACCATTGTGATTCATGACCAGATCAGGTGTACCATAACTCATTGTGTTATACAATGGATCAGTGAGTTAGATGATGTCAAGTGTCAAGTTACACAAATTGAGTGGATTATCCTACTGAAGCCAGAGTGTATAGGTGTGGTTGTGAGCTTTCACTTGTAAAAACTAATTTTCAAGTAGCCATACATGGCAGAGGAGTCATGCAGTATATAAAAATTGTCTCTTCATCTTAACCTGTTCCCAACAATTTTGCAAATGTTGATGTCCATACATACAATGCTACAATGCTTTAAGAGTTTAGTTCAGCTCACTACATACTAAAATAATAATTATGGCTTAAATAAATTATGTAGTTAGCATATGCTTTCCAATGATCAACCATACTGTGTATGTGTTGGTGTGTGTCACACAGTCCATGCAAGTGGATGAATGTTCGTCATTTTGTCAAACTATATACAATGACACCACAATTAATACACATCACATGCATACATCTGATTCAATACATTCCATACACGACCACTTGATAACAGACAGTCGCGGAGGCTATGATCACATTTGTGAAGAAGGAGAACATATAAGAAATGGTCACTGATTACAGTAAGGCTTCAGATAATTTTGAAACAAACACCGTGACACCAATTAATAACCCTATCATGTGTAAGATATCAAGTTATTTACCTTATTTGGAGTATCAGTAGTGACATGTGAGAATGGTATGTCACAAGGTTTCATACACATACCATTTTGGATTTCCTTACAAATTTGTATTGTAGTACTATACTGACAATATTTCATCTGATTCTTTGCCTTTGTTAGTGTTATGGTATGGAATTTCATACCAGTTAAGCATTAGTGAATGAATAAACTATTTGACAACTACAGTACCTGGATACCAAACTGTTTCCAGTTTATCATGATCATGTGATCACTAGTTATATTAATAATAATAATTATTATGGCTTGTATGGAGGATATGCAGTTGAGGAGAACTATTGAGGAGGCTTTGTGTGTATTTCCTGGTGTGATGAGTTGTGATAGTCCCAGAATATAGATACAACGTAAAGGTTCTAGAAGAATCTTTACATCTAAATACATAGTACGTGTTTCATCATTAAACTTGATGGGGCAATGCTGGAAGTATGAATGCTAATAGTAGTTGTATACTGAGAGATTTTTAAAATAAACTTTCTGAGATTTTTTATTTATTATTTATTAATGCTTTACAGCACAAGTGCTGAGGGTCTGTAGGGCACCTGGTCCTACAGCCTGCTCAAAGACTTTAGCTACTTAAGGTGTGTTTGAAAAGTTGGAGAAAGGAGAAAAAATCCATGACTGGACCTAGGTAGCCTCGAACCTGCAGCCATCCGATTTACACTCAAACGCTTACAGGAGTCTACCAGGTGGTCAGGATGTTTTCTCCTTGTTATTTTCATGTAACTATATCCATAGGAATTCTAGAGAGTAACTCATTATCTCAAAGTACCCCAAGTAGAACCAAATGGACACTAGTTTATTTATTAAGATTGAATTTGGTTGAAATTTTAACTAAAACTTGTGGGTCAATTTAACAAAACACATACAACAACATCTAACTATTAAGCAAAAATGTGTGAAGTTTTAATTTAAAAGCCAAGGGTGAGGATCTGGACAAAATCTCATATGATATTCGGTTCCAGAGGAAAGGAGTGCTTACAAAGAATGAATACCTATATGCAATAATTGTTGAGGTCCTGGTTGTCAACGTTAGCGTAGGTTGTGATCGTGTAGGAAGTGAATTAGTTGAAAATGAAATAGCTAGGAGATAAGTCAAGTGTTGGCCATCTGAGCTCTTCTAAGCAAATGTCACTACTTTTGGTCCACTAGTAAGCACTAGGATCATACCTACTCTTACTCTACTCTTGATGGATTAATACTGAGTTAGACACTCTCCTCTTTATTATAACTCTTGATACTACGTACTAGCTGCAGTAGTAGAAGCAGAAGAAACCTCGTAACCTACTATGTGATTAGCGTAGACAGAATGAATTAATGAAATATTTAAGTTGTGTAAATTCGCTGATGCACAGCCACATGCTGCATTTTCTGCCCTAACTCATGGATTGTTTCGAAGATGGATTTACTTATTCAGAACCTTACCCAATGTTAACGAGTTACTCTCCCCCTTAGAACATTGTATTCGTATGCAGATACTGCCCACCTTAACTGGTAAGTGTGTGTTCAGTAATCTTGAAAGACTATTGCTTTCACTACGTTCACAACTGACCCTTTTGTGTTTTGTGCTGTTCAATTTGATTCTTCACTAAAAGTGACTAGTCCCTTGGTATCTCTACTTGTGGAGCAGGTAGCTGAGTTCACTCAATGAACAATATGTATTGAAGCAGGAAGTTCATCTTAAAAATCATCATCACAGTTCTGAGGAGCTGGCTGCTGCTCTTCACCCCTTGCTTTCATTAGATTTGCAGCAAGCAAGAAAGTTTGCTAGTTTGAAGGGAGCATCCAGTTGGTTACTGTACTACCAATTGATGAGCATGGTTTTTCATTACACAAGAGTGATTTTCGAGATGCAGTTTGTCTTCAATATGGCTGGCTCATCTACCTACCGAGTACATTTGTGGATTTGTGGTACTTCTTTCATAATTGAGCATGCCTTTACTTGCTCACATGGTGGTTATCTGACTATATGTCATAATGAGATCAGAGACCTTACAGCCCAATTAATGTCATTAGTGTGTACTATTAAATGTAGTCACTGAACCTAGTTTGCAGCCTGTTACTGATGAACGATTCTTTCATCGCTTTGCAGACAATTAATATGGTGCTTACTTGGATGTAAGAGCTCAAGGTTTCTGGGGTGTTCACCATCAACAAGCTTTCTTTGATGTTCGTGTTTTCAATCCATTGACAGCCACAAATCATTGCACTTCTTCTGCCAGCTGCATGTTTCTGATCAGATGACTGCGGAGAGAAACGAAGGATTTATGAACGTGTTCGTGAAATAGAGAGGGCATCATTCACACCTCTTGTGTTTTCTGCTTTAGGTGGAATGAGCAAACCAACAGAAATTACATACAAACGACTAGCCTCACTTCTTGCCACAAAACAGCCAGAAAAATAATGTTGTCATCTCTTTTATTCGCTGCAGATTGTCATTCTCCCTTTTGCGTTCAGCCATTATGTGTCTTCGTGGCGGTCTCTCTACTGCTGGTTGGCCCCAGAGAGATTTGACAGACTTCTCTCTGGTGGTGTGTGAGGGAAGCTCTCTTTGTCTGATTGAACTTTGATACAAATTTAAGTGTGCATTATACAAATGTATTATGTTATTCTTGTGTAGAAAAAAAAGTAAAAATAAAACTATGACCGGATTTGCAAGAAGAGGCCTTCCACACACATCCAACTCTATAAACGTGGAAGACCATAACTTTAATAGTGCTCAAAAAGATACAAAACTGAAATTTTCTTGATCTATTAGCCTATGTTGGTGCTCACCAGCTCACTGACCAGATTTCACGTCAATAACTTTTTCCAATCTCAAGAAAAAAATGACCTACCTGGAAGGCGAGCAAGTGATTCCCCTCAGGCAACAATACCTCCAGCTCTTCTCATTACGCCGTATCGCCCTGATATTGTGATTCACAATAAAGAAAGTAATTCAGTAGCCTTATTGGAGCTTACTTGTCCCCTGGACTCTGTCCGTCACCTTGAACTTGCAAGAGACCGTAAACTTAAAAAGGAAGAATATCAACTAATTTTGTCTGAGCTAGATCGCCTTGGCATTGTTAACTTTTATGACACAATTGAGATGAGTGTACTGGGTCACTATCTGCCAAGTTCATTATCTTCTTTTCGGAACTGTGTGAACTTCATTCAAAATAATTTCACTATGTTAAAATCTCAATGTAAGAGAATCTTTGATTTAGCAGCGGCAATTTCAATATCCTCTTCTAGGAGAATATTTATGGCGAAGAGCTGCCAAGAATGGTGTGTGGACTTTTGAACATTATGTTGGCAAGACATTTTTCATTATTAATTGTGTGTGTGTTTTGTTTTTTTGTTAATTGTACTCCTTGTCATGCCCACCTGTGGGGCTTTTTATGCCCTATTTTTGTGGTAGCATGTGTCCGAGGACATTTGATTGTAATTGTTTGTGTTATCAATAATGCACTTGTCAATTTCATGCCCCACCCCCCCACCCCAGGTGGGGATTTGACATTGCTTCTTGTCCCCACCCCTGGGGCAATTGACAGTTGTCAAATTCACTGACCGATTTTCGGTAGTTGGCATTTCTAAGCAGTAAAATCGCACTTGCTATAATATTACTAGCTACAAGGCAGGCTTATTACTAGTCGCATACATGAAATATTCGCTTAGTCATCCTTGGGGTGTTGTCAAATCCCCTACTATGGGGGTGGGGACATAGTGGGGATTTGACAGCCGATTTTTCCCCAGTAGTGGGGAATTTGACACCATGATTTGTCAAATCCCCTGTATTCCCCCACCCTCTCCGGGGGTGGGGGGGGTGGGGCATGAAATTGACAAGTGCATAATACTGATGGTTCTTCTCCCAAAAAAACCTTTTCCAATCTCAAGTTATGAATTGTCGAAGTTCGTAAATTGGATGTGTGTGATCCGGTCACATCTTAAATTATTATTATTATTGATAGCGTAGACATTATCATAGATAATATATATTATCTATGACATTATCAAGTTGGCGTAATTTCCATCACAGTTCACGTGGGCGTAATTTCCATCACGGTTCACGTGGGCGTAATTTCCATCATGGTTATCGTGGGCTTCAATTAGTAGTACTCGACCGAGGAAGGGAGTGTAAACATACATATGGCAGAGGTGTGGTAGGCCTATGAGTGCAAACATTATTAACTGTTAATTAAATCGTTAAATATTTGTGAAACCCTTTAGGCGTGGGCTTGACATGCTTCAGGGCTTCCGTCGGAAAGCGGAGTGTCCAGTGATGAACTATTGCTTTCTGCTATTCGTTGGTCTCAGGTTGTATAGGGGCGTCGCCTCCAATACTCTCGACTCTCCATGTGTAGAACGTACTGTCATCAACCAATCTCAGCTAGATCAGTTCTTGAATAACATCACGTCACAGAGACGAGAAGGACGAGATCCAAGATGTATTCAACTGTCACTAACTGCTAATAGTTATCAACTAAATATAACGAAGTTTGTACATGGAGTTGACTTGAAACAAAATGACAGCTTAACAGTCACGGGAGAGGATAGTGCAATCATCATAAACTGTGTGGATGATGCCCCAAACGTACTGGAGTATCTGCAGAGTAGACGACTACTACATGCCTCAATGGTTGTATTTGATGGACTAGTGTTTACTGGATGTCTCCTTCCAATATATGTGGAGGAAGTGAACACTGGTAATCCAGAATTGTGTGTTCCAGTAAGTGTGTCAATCTCATACAGCTGATCTACCTTTTGTATCAGCATGTGTGTCTGTAAGTCTTGAGGGGTAGTCTATGATCTTGGACTCTTGTACACACTAGCTATCTAATTATTTAGAAATCCTGACATCACCTACGTAGTACAAAACTGATCAGTTCTTTTTGTTTTCGTCTATTCATTATGACCTATTAGTTATAGCTAGAAGTATGAATATTATTAGTAAATAATGACTTGTCATGACAACTAAAATCACAACAAAAGATCGCTTTGATGTTGGATATATAGGCATGATGACCAGCTATTTGAAGTATAAAAGCGAATTGACTCTGGTTGTTTCATGAATTAATCTGTGCTAAGTACACTTGTGATGGAGGATCCTTTGGTGTTTTGCCTCTATCTTGTACAAGTGCACAAGTCCCTAGTGGGATAGCATTCATGAAATAAGTAGAAAGTTTACTGAAACATCTCAGTATAAAACTGTATTTACAAATCTTACTACTGTATTGCTGAAATATTGAAGTAGTTAAATACAATTTTGGGGGTCATAGGCCACCCTTGAAATTTAATATTTTATGTACAAATCATACTACTGTAATTCAATACTGAAATGTTTCTAAAATACTTGATATAGCTAATTTTGGAAGTCTCTTATTAAGAATTTGGGGATTAGATGCAGTAAATGACTGACCTATCATAGCAAACTGTGAGTGGCACTTAACTTTTAAATGTTTTTGAAATTTCAGGTACATGTGCTATTTTGCTTGTGTGGCTTTTACGTATTGGATTGCTGAACCAGGTGTTGTCTCATGATTGTCTTGTAGTGCATGCAAAAAGACAAGAGCAACAATTTTATGTATGTAAACTTTAAGTACAGTAGATGCCATTTAGGGTTTTTCGTTTTCTTCTCTTTTCTTCTAGAGACTTCCTGTGTTATTCAATATTATCCATACCATGGTCATATATAGTATTTGCTTGTATTGCGTTACCCAAACGTTTCCTAACTCTACATTGAATGTTTCCTCATGTACCTAGCCAGACTAATGACCAACCCGAATACATGTTTTTATTCATGTAAGCATGTTTTACTGTAACAAGTTTAGAATTTTCACATTTGAGTAGATAAAAAGTAATGAAACAAGGGAGGCCAACAACATCTGCAGCTTAATTAATAATTAATAATATTGTTATTCAGCCTGTCAGTAGCTAGTATACGTAGTCATGATTGAAGTATCAACTATAGTATAGCTGCAGGTGTATATACATGTAGATCACCTCCTGTGTTTCATTACTTGTGATCCCTACTCAACTAACTTTTCCTTACATTTGTTTGTTTGCTTTATTTGCAGTAACACAATTCATTATTGTCACATACCACATCAAAGGGAAAAAAACAGTGCCAGACACATTAATCACTGGACTAAATGCACATACCAATTATGAAAGACTAAAACCTTTCTGCTTCTTTTTCAGCTATGTTCCACCTGTTGTACAAATGAAAAACAGTACGAGAAGTATACCTCTGCAACAAATCCAGTCACATTACAGAAACTAATTAAAGCATGTGAGTTGTTGCCAACCAACACCTACGTATGCTTTAACAGAGATAGAAATAGGACACAAAGGAGGACAAAGGTATTGTAGGTCCACCAAATTAGCCGACTGTTCCGATAACTGATATTAAGCAATGGAATTAGTTGATACCGATAACCGATCTGATATACACTGATAACACTAACACTCTTCCTCATCATTATTAAATGGCTCATATTTGTGCTATAAGCATTGATGCTGTATACAGCTTATACTATGCTAAAAAGTAAAGTTATACCATAAGTAAAATGTACTCAAGGTAACTAGGTTTGAAGTACATTTCACTACTGTCATACAGTTGAGACAGGTGGCTGACGCTACATAGAAACCTAAACCTTACTTGAGCATGGCCTAAAACCTCACAGTATTCTTTGGGCAAGGTTTCCACTAAAACATTTACACATAACTTAATTAGAATGCCAATAACTTATGTCTAGCCTCCTGCACTACTCAGGACAGTGGAGATTGACATGTACTTTGATTTAACATTCAACCAAAACCAATTAGCTAATTGGCTTGTGGCAAGTTGCAAATATCATCCCAATACAGATTATTGAATTTTGTACAACACTACCGTGATGCATGTATTGTAGCTGCTGCAGTTGGTAAAAAGGCACATCCTGGGCCAAAGCAATGTTGAAAAGTCAAGAAATCAAGCCCGTAGCATTATCTATAATCAAATTATGTTTTGCTGGATGCATTAATTAGTCAGGCAGAGAATAATTATTCAGTTAGAAGAAAGAAATTTAAAAATTTCATAGAACTTATTGGAATGGTTTGAGGTAGCTCTAAAGACACTTGTGGGCTTGGTTATGCCTAGCTAATACTACCAAGCTGTGATGAAGGAAAAGAAAGCTCAAACCTCCATGATCACTTCTACAACAAGTACACAAAAGTTTGGAATTTTCAACTAGAGTAGGGACCATATTAAAAGTACTGAAACAAGCTAGAGTAGTGCATGATATTAAATCACAGTAAAACTTCAAGAATTTGTTATATCCCTACTCTGCTCAAGATACCATAACAAAAATGCGCAGTAGGGATATAACACTTCTTATTGTTTTACTGTGATTTGATATCATGCACTACTCCAGTACTTTTTATTGATGTACTATGGTCCCTACTCTAGTTGAAAATTCCAATTTTTTTTGTGTACTTGTTTGTTAACTTTTTTGTAAATAATCATTATGACTGGTGAACCCACGCATACCACATCAAAAGAAAGAAATGGCGCCATGTTCCCCACTTATCAATTATTGTCTGAAAAGTGAAGTATCCATTACGCTTCGTTGTCAGCTATGTTCAACCTGTTACACAGAGGTATGAATCAAGAACTGTTCGAAAAGCACCTCAGCAATCAAAGTAGCCACTATGAAAAATACGGATGATCTCCGTTATGAAAGATAGCCATGATGTGCAACCACCAAATCGACACTTTTCACTGTCAGCTAAGATGAATGGGACACAAAGGAGGACACTGGTAAGTTCATGAACAATGCATTGTACGTACTGCAGTATGCCAAAAGGCACCCCATGGGCCAAAGCGACGTTGAACACAGTGAAAAAATCAAGCCCGTAGCCTTAACTGTTGTTGAGTTACGCTTGTCTGAAGGCATCAGTTACTCAGTCAGTCAGTCAGTCAGTCAGTCAGTCAGTCAGTCAGTCAGTCAGTCAGTCAGTCAGTCAGTCAGTCAGTCAGTCAGTCAGTCAGTCAGTCAGTCAGTCAGTCAGTCAGTCAGTCAGTCAGTCAGTCACTAGAAAATTCTGTTAAACAATTAAAAAAATCCTTAGCGACTTGTTGAAAGCATTTGGGATTGATCTGAAGGCTTGTTTGGGCTTAGTTTTGTCTAACCAATGCTGCCTCATTGTAGTCTGGGAAAAGAGAGGCTGGTTTTTGGGTGATGTTTTTACTCCTTTGTGGTCCCTACTATACAGTACGATATATACAGTACTATTGTACTGTATGATGCAGCTACTCGGATTAATTTGTGATATACTACATACTGTATATTGCTGGAGTAGTAAGAGAAGTACTGTATGTGCAAAAATTTTAATTTAGTGTATTCATAAAGGTTTGGCAAACCTATTTTTAAAAAGCTTATCTGTATGATCTGTATAGATAAATATGTCTGGTATGTGATAGGGCTGAGCGATATTATCGTTTTAATGATAAATCGCGATATTTTGAAAGAATCAATATCGTGATATTTTGTTATTAACTATCGTCAGGAGCTCATCGAGTCCGTAGGACGAGGGAGCATGTAACTCCGTAAACGGCGAAATTCAAACATGGCGTCGCAATTTATTAATAGTAATTTAAACAGTAACCGTATAAGGATAAACACATACCGCGCATGCTCGCTAAATCCATTACTACTGGCACAATACTGTAGTCTTCTTGCTCCAGCAGTGAGCAATGAAACTCGATTCCTTCAGTATTTACTGCAGATACTCTGTACTGCCGCCATGGACTGATAGCCGGCCCACTTACATTACACGGTAAGCAAGAATGTTTCCTAACAGTCTCCAAAACATCTTGTCACTATTTCACTCCGTTAGTTAAGCCCTTTCCTCGACGTTTCCTTCCTTGCCATCTCTTTCACGAATTAATCCAGGCGCTGCATATTTGTGGCATGATTATTACGTAATTCTTTACCCTACGATACAACTTTTACTATATAAGGAATATACTATGTTAAGATATGTCCGCCATGTTTGAATTTTGCTGTTTACGTTGTGAGTATGCGGAGTTACATGCTCCCTCGTCCTACGGACTCGATGAGCTCCTGCTATCGTGATACCATGCCTGTACATTATTGTCATTGAAAAATCCATTTGTTATGCAGTCATTGGCTAAGAATCCTTGTAAGTCATAACCTGGTTACCCCTGCAGAGAGGTGTGAACACCATAACCTCAACGTATGTGTCACAGTAACTGTTACTGTAAACAAGGATGATAGTGGCTAGTTATTAGATGCTACCTTTCAAGACTTCCTACGGAAATACTGAGCAATACACTATGTAGCACCAGCTATGATTGACTTATTTGTAAGTATCATGAACTATTCAGTATCGTGAATAGTGGCTTTAGTATCGATCGTGATACTAAAATGGCAGTATCGCTCAGCCCTAGTATGTGACTTTTGCAGGGTTTCATATCAGATAATCCCCATATTAAGAAATGACAAGGCTCAGATCAACATGAACAAACATTATATATAACTTTTATCTCAAATCATCATACATCATACAGTACAATAGTACTGTATATAGTGGAGACCACAAGGAGTAAGTGTGGCCCATGAACAAACATCACCCAAAAACCAGCTTCACTTTTCCCAGACAACGATGAGGCAGTATTGGTTAGGCAAAACTAAGCTTCAGATCAACCCAAAATGCTTTTATCAAGTTGCTAAGGAATTTTTTTTAAATAATTTAACGGAATTTTCTAGTGACTGACTGACTGACTGACTGACCGACCGACCGACCGACCGACCGACCGACCGACCGACCGACCGACCGACCGACCGACCGACCGACCGACCGACCGACCGACCGACCGACCGACCGACCGACCGACCGACCGACCGACCGACCGACCGACCGACCGACCGACCGACCGACCGACCGACCGACCGACCGACCGACCGACCGACCGACCGACCGACCGACCGACTGACCGACGGACTGACTGAGTAGCTGAAGCCTTCAGACAAGCGCAACTCGACAACAGCTAAGGCTACGGGCTTGATTTTTTCACTGTTTGACGTTGCTTCAGCCTGACAGGTGCCTTTTGGCATACCACAGTACGTACAATGCATTCTTCATGGACTTACCAGTGTCCTCCTTTGTGTCCTATTCATCTTTGCTGACAGTAAAAAGTGTCGATTTGGCAGTAGCACGTGATGGCTTCCTTTCATAATGGAAATCGCACTTGAAACTGCTACCCTAGTATGTCTCTCAGTGTTTTAAGGTTTAAAAGTTATTTCTAAAGATTTCAGTTGCTTTTCTAAAGGCCTAAATGGTAAGATTAGATAATGGAGCATTGCTGGAGAGTTATTATTTGCTATGAAATATTACTGCTAGGTATAGCTAGACTGAATCATGTTCCAGAGTGGTACCCCCCTTTTAAAATGTCTGGATCTCATTCTGACAGGGAACTGCTGATTCAGAAGATTACTATACTGTCTAGAAACGTATTTGTTGAAGGAGTTGATAAAAGCAATGAAGTTGGTAAAATTTGCATGTCAAGTACTGTATCTGTTGAAGGACCTAACCTATCAGTAGAGAAGGTTCATTTATAGTGACATTATGCATTACAGGGACAATCAATTTGGAGCAGTGAACATTTACAACTCACCAAATGTGATGGTGAGGAATTGTACATTTTACAACAACACATCTGATGGTAGCCACAGTAGTAGACCATTCCAGGCAACTGGTGGGGGACTCTCTATATCATGTATCAATGGAATCTATGATAGTGTTAATATTAGTATTAGTGAATGTAACTTCACTGAAAATTCTGCTAAACTACCGGATAGATTACAAGGTGAAATTAATCGTATTGTTTTCCAAAGTGGTCGAGGTGGAGGAATAGCAATCTTTGTTGATACTTCTGCACTAGTAAATTGTGTTGTAAACAACTCAGTGTTTGTCAGCAATAGTGCTGATGAAGGTGGTGGAGGGCTGTTTTGTATTATTGAGGCACAAAATTATCAGACCTATGTGTTTGAAAATCTCTTGCTTATCAGTAATCGTGCTACAGTCGCTGGAGCCTTATTGGTTGGTACATTGTACAGCAGAAGTGGTGAAGCATTCTCTAGTGTTACAGTAGCTAACTGTACTTTTATGGAAAACACTGCTAGTATTGGAGGTGTATCAAATGTTTATTTTTATAATGGACTAGTTAATAATTCTGTGACGTTTAGAAGTTGTATATTCACTAACAATTCAGCTAGAAGATGTGCTGGTGCTGTTGATGTAGCATCATATAACTTCTTTGTCGGCAGAAGTCATTATACTCCCGTAACTTTCATTGACTGGTAAGTGAACTGTAGCAGAATGAACAGTTGATGTAGTATAACTGTATTGTGTAGTATATTTGATAGCAACTTTGGTGCTAATGCTGCAGCTATCAACGTTGCTTTTTACAATGCAAGATTTGATAATGTCACTTTTAGAAACAACATTGGAACTGCTGTTCGAGTGAGTGATTATGTCAACACAAGGGCCCCACAGAATATGCCAGATTTTCTTTGAATAATAATCCCATGAAGACAGAGTAAACAATTATGTAGATCTGTAAAGATATGTGTTCCTACATGTAAACTCATTGGCTACTGTAGCAGATGGCCTGAAGAAATATACTTTCCCACAAGTGAATTTTGCATGCTACATAGTGTATACATATGGTGAATCAAGATACATGGTAGTGTCCAAGAAGCTGGCATGTCACGCCACGGGTATATTGACAGGAAGAAAGAAAAATTAATGCATTTTCATGTGCCGTATGTAATTTCTAGACCATTTGGAACCATTTTTGCTGTAGAGATTCCCACCAGGTAGGGGATCCCACATATCAAATTTAAACCTCAGCCATATCTGAGATTCAAGTGGCCAAGGTTTTGGGTTCTTTTCTTCATTTTTTTTCTTAGCAAATTCTACCGTAAAACACAAATGCTTACTCCAATCAAGCTGAAATATTGCACATAGAGGGGGTTATTAAAGTGAATCTCAGTTCCAAGTTTGGAGAATCATGATTCACAGAGTTAAGACAAATTATTTGCATAAAATAACATCAAACTTAACTTGTTTCACGCCTACAGGGTAAACCGCTTTGAGGATAGATTAACCATTGTAGGAGTGCCTTTTGAAAGGAATCGAGATTACGACCACAATGATACAATGCAAAAACCATCAGTGTGTAACGATCATGTGATAGTGTTTTGTTAATAAAAATATGTAGTTGTCATGCCTACTAGGCAAACCGCTTATAGAAACGAGTTGAAAATTGGTGTATAGATGGATTAATCAGAAGAATTCACAATAAAATACAGAGTTATACTGCGAAACTCAACTACGTGTAAAATCCAACTACATGTAACAATCGTTCGATCAAGCTAGATACTGTAATAGTGCAGTCAACGTATTAAAGCATCCAGTACAGTGGCACTCCCTCCCCCCACACGCACATTGAGATACTCTAATAGAGCAGTCAGTCAGATATTCTAATACAACAGTCACTGTGTAAGTATGAAAACTTGCATCTGTAGCACCGACCTGTGGGCACACTTAGCTATGTATGTAGCCTGCAAGGATTTTTTTGCAAAATGAATTTGGTCCTTTGTATATAATATGTTGTTCTTATAATATGACAATCTCATAGCTGAACTCATGACTGTCACTGATCCCTATTTGCAGCTTGTAGACCACTTAGAAAGTATGATTTATCACTATGACTTTGTGCACAAAACTACTCTATATGTATACATTATACTACAGATATCATGGTATTTGAAATATATACCAAAAGATATACAAACTTGGAAAAGATGTTATAATGTGAGGCAAAGCCTCACACTATAGCACCCTTTCCTAAATATGTATATCTTTTGATATTTTGAATACCATGATATTATGTTAATACAACATCTCGTCTCCCACCTGGAAGCATTTCTAATGTTATTGCACCATTATTAGTGCTTAGCATGTTTAAGGAGTATGCACATGTGTTTGCAGGCTGCAATCTTGAAAATTGTTCCAACAATCCATAACAACTGTTGCTAGGCAACAAAATTTAAACCCTAATTACATGCTTTTGGAGTTTGCTTAGCAACCATTGCTATGGTGTCAAAATTATATATTTTTAAGATTAGTAGCGGTTGTTAGGCAACAGTGTTGTTGCTAAGTAACAGGTATTAGTTACTATGTTAGCAGTAGTTGTCAAGTTGGACTTGCCTAACTGATAAAGCAACTAAATATTATCAAAAAAATTTTAGCCGATCAAATGCGTATATCAAATGTACAAAATTAATGATAATACTAATTCTATTGGCTAGTTTGCTGTAGTATATCAAAAATATATGACAAGCTGCTATTGGAGTTTTGCAATATTGATGTTGTATTAATACATAAATTTCAGTCCTTAAACATGTAAATATAAATAGTGTTTGGGAGGCTGTGTCCCCCAGACACCCTGCTTTATATAGCTACCACCTACTACCCTGGTCATGGTGTACCCCCCTTGTCAAACTCTGGATCTGCCCCTGCAGTAAGTATCAAGTCATTTTGTAGTGAGTGTAGAGAGTCATGTACAGTACATTACAAGTCACCGTGTAGACAGTTCAGTTACAAACAAGTCACCCTGGAGAGAGTTCAACAAGCTGCCCAGAGTTCAGCTATGAAACAAGGCACTTTGTAGAGAGAACAGCTACACAACAAGTTAACCTGCAGAGAGTACAATTTGACCTGGATAAAATCAGTTAGAAACAAGTCACCCTGTGGAGATCAGAGTTCAGCTAGAAACAAGTCACCTTGTGGAGAGTTCAGCTACAGTTCAGTAGCTTTTTTCAGTTAATATTCCTTATGCTGGCTTTATATCCTCTATATACCTAATTAATATAAAGTGGAAATTAAGTGTGGTAAACAGCCAAGATAGCAATGGTTCAGTGGTTAAGGATAAGGATGTTATTAGGTATGGAAATTTCTGGTTTGAATCATAGTAAGTTTTTTGACATTTTTAAAACTCATGGTGACTGCTCTATTAGAGTACCTCGATCTCACAATTTTGCACTTGTTTAGTTTTTGCTTTATAATTCTGTAGCTGTAGCTCCATTAGCCATCAAAACTCACTGTTACAATGACCAGCCTACTGTATGTGCACACCAACTTTCAAGCTATTCACATTCTCAGTTTACTCTGTATCCGGGACAAACGTTTGATTTTTTTATATGTGAAAAATGTTCATAACTCCGTGGATGTTCCATAGTAAACTTAATGCGTTAATTTACCTTTATTCCCTATTTAATTGTGCTAAAGTTCGCAGCAATCAAGTTGCACATTAATTTTGCGTTTTATAACAAATTTTGCAAAGTGTGCAAAGAATTCAAAACCCCATAGATCCTACAGCTTCAGAAGAAAAATGAAGAGAAAAATTGAAAATTTGAGCATCCAAATCTCACAAGCAGCTGGTGCAAATTTGATATGTGACCTACCCTACTTGGTGGATAGCTATAATACAAAAATAGTGTGCTGTGGAGAAGAGATTGTGGAGCTATGCATGTATGAAAATTCTGTTTTCTTTATTCCTGTCAATATACCCATGGGGTGGTGCTCCAGCTTCCTTGGCTGCATGATACACTAGCGTGTGTCTTGATCATATTAATTTGCTTATATGTACACTGAATACCTGAAAGCCTGAGTATTGAGTATATGTACATCAGGAAGGTCCCTAACATACTGTACATTGTGTTATGAAAAAACTTGGGTGATGATTTGTAATTGTCTTGATTAGGTAATTGCTGGAAAGATATATCATGATAGAATTACATATGATGGTAACAGTGCTGCTGGTAAAGACCTTGTCAGTATAGGAGGAGCATTACATCTCCTCTCCTCCAGTCAAATTCAACTTCACAATGGCACACATGTCAACTTTGTTAACAACACTGGCAGGTAATCACACAGTGGTTTTGGTAGTGTAACATGTATGTGTGTAGGGTTGGTGCAGCAGTTGTGATGGAAGTTGACCCTCCAGTTATACCACCAGTATTCAGAAATATCAATGGACATTCTCTCTGCTTCCTTCAATACTCAGATCCATCTGTTCCCTTTGAATCTTTGAATCCTAATCATGTATGTTGTAAGCATACTAAATTGTTCCCTTGCAGATCATGTGTGCTTGTAGACCTCCATTAATTTTATGGATAATGAAGCTATTGTTGGACGTGATGTATATGCTGGAGTAGAACTATGTCCATGGTTGTCACCTCCACAGGGACTACCATTTATCTCATATGACAGTAGAGAAGAGGGAGTTTTACCACTGTTAACCCCTGCTCAAACAATGGAGCTATATAATGAATCTGTAAGATGATATAACAGTGCTAGTATGCATAAGTGTGTCTATTAATCTCTTAGGTAAAAGCCTATCCTGGTGAAGTAATTAGAATACAGATGATACCTAAAGATCAACTAAATCAAACTACATTGGGAATAGTAACTTTAGAACTGTCAAGAAATAGTGCTGAGATCAATAATGATGTACTGTACAATGTGTTTAATTATGTAAAGTGATATTTTTATCTCTTGTAGGATGCTTACTTCTCCTTCAGCCCTACTGCTAGAGTACTGCATCCTCAAAGCTTGAGTTATAATGTCAGTTACACCATTGGAACAATAGATAATCTTGTCTATGTGAATCGGACGTTTCTCATTATGGTTGAACTGTTTCGATCACCTGTGAGTTTACATATGTCAATACTTGCTTGTATGCTTACACAAATGTAGACATGCCATAAATGTAATACATAGCTACATCTATACATTGAGTGGTGTGCATAACTGCAGAGTAGTGCCATGTATAATATTATCTAATCCTAAACAGCCAAGCTGTAAAAAAAGGTGCGGCCCCCAAAAAGGCTATGGTGAAAAAAGATGTGAAATCCAAGGTGGCGGCCAAGAAATGGCTGTGGTGGTAGGTTAACGGTAAAAATTTTAATAACAACAATTCAGGTGAATTTGGTGCTGCTTGGGCTTGGTACAAAATTCACCTGAATTGTCGTTATTAAAATTTTTACCATTAACCTACCATCACAGCCATTTCTTGGCCGCCACCTTGGATTTCACATCTTTTTTCACCATGGCCTTTTTTGGGGCCGCACCTTTTTTTACAGCTTAACTGTTTTTGATTAGATTTCACTTCTTTTTGTATTTGTATACCCCAAAGCTGGCCTATGGCTGGCTTTGTGGATTTTTTAACCTATCTTTTTTTCTTTACCACAGGAAGAAGAAAAGATGAAGCAGATGTTAAATACTTTAAATATTTCTGATTTTATCAGTAAATGTACAAATTATATATATATAATACATATATTTATTACAGAACACTCTACACGGTGGTTTCTTTATAACTGAACACTCTACAAGGTGACTTCTTCTAGCTGATCTCTCTACAGGGTGAATTGTTTGTAGCTGAACTATCTACAAGGTAATTTCTTCTAGCTGATCTCACTACAGGCTGATTTGTTTGTAGCTGAACTATCTACAAGGTAACTTCTTTTAGCTGATCTTTCCACAGGGCAATTTGTTTGTAGCTGAATTTTCTACAGGGTGATTTGTTTGCAGCTGAACTCTCTACATGGTGGTTTCTTTGTAGCTGAACTCTCTACAAGGTAACTCTTTCTAGCTGATGTCTCTACAGGGTCACTAGTTTGTAGCCGATCGCGAACTCTCTACATGGTGATTTCTTTGTAACTGAACTCTCTACAAGGTGACTTCTTCTAGCTGATATATCTACAGGGTGATTTGTTTGTAGCTGAACTCTCTACATGATAGTTTCTTTCTAGCTGAACTCTGTACAAGGTGACTTCTTCTAGCTGATCTCTCTACAGGGTGATTTTGTTTGCAACTGAACTCTCTACATGGTGCATAGTTTCTTTGTAACTGAACTCTCTACAAGGTGACTTCTTCTAGCTGATCTCTCTTGTTTGCAGCTGAGGTTTCTACATGGTGGTTTTTTTACAGCTGAACTATGGTTTCTTTGTAGCTGAACTCTCTACAAGGTGACTTCTTCTAGCTGATCTCTGTACAGGGTGACTTGTTTCTAGATGAACTCTCTACAGGGTGACTTGCATGTAGCTGAATTCCCTACAGAATAACTTGCAATGTAATATAATTCTATAATGGAGTAAGTTATAAACATAGCTGAATGTTCTATTAGGGTGACTGTTCTATTAGAGTATCTCGATCTCGCATTTGCTACACGTAGTTGCCTTTCGAATCATAACTCAGTGGTTTGTAATCCGATTCTTCTGTACTACTGCAAGGACTTTCTATGATGATTATTCCAGCTACATCAAGACAGACGATAGTGTGTCGTGCGGCCCAAGAAGCCGCCGCGCCACACCATGAGTATATTAACAGGAAGAAAGAAAACGCAATTTTCACACCTATGTAGCTCTGTGATCCCTAATTTGATTGGAGCCAAATTTGCTAGAGAAGTGCTGGCCAGTTAGGGGAGTCTACATACAAAATTTGAAGAAAATCGCTTCAGCCATTTCCGAGATACGAACGAACAAAATGTCGTTTTAATTTCTTTGTTTTTTTCTTCTTCATTTCGCACACTTTGCAAAATCTGCCATAAAACACGAATATATGCTTCAATCGGGCTAAAATTTGGCACACATAAAGGGCTCAGTAAGGCGGATCTTAGTACCAACGTTGGTAGGCATCCGATGAACATTCACGGAGTTATGACCAATTATTTGTGTAAAATAAGGTCGAAGGTCTGTCACGCCCACAGGGTAAACCCCTTGGAGGAATGAGTTGAAAGTTGCTATGTGGATGGAGTAACCATCGTAGGAGTGCCTTTTTGTGGTTTGAAAGGAATCGAGATAACGACCATGGAGATATGACACAAAACCCAACCTGTGTCACAATTACGCGATCGATTTTTATGAATAAAAAAACTATTAGTTTTCACATCTACCAGGTAAACCGCTTAGAGCAATGAGCTGAAAATCAGTATGTAGCTGGAATAATCATCATAGAAAGTCCTTGCAGTAGTACAGATAAATCGGATTACAAACCACTGAGTTATAATTCGAAAGGAAACTACGTGTAGCAAATGCGAGATCGAGATACTCTAATTAGAGATTTCCAACTAAATTAAATAATTAACATTCCATGCATTCATTGGTATGACATATATTGTGCTATTTTTCAGGGTCATTTTAGTGCAAACCCCACCCCAATTGATGGTTCCTATCAAAAGCTATAAGCAAAAGAAGTTGACAGTGTGATGATTTTTGTGTACAGTATTTTCAATGCTTTTTACATATATCGCATGGCACCGAACACAATATTCAAAGTGTCATAAATCTAGATAGGAAACTAATAATGACACGAATTTTTCACTACATAACTATTTTATGGAGAACAGCATATGAGCTAGGTAAAGCCTCTCAAGAGTGACCACTTCTTTGTAGACTGACCACTCAGAATATTACATGAATAAAGCAAGTGATTCACAAAAAATAAATTGTGTGTATTGTGTAATACTAAGTATGCACAGGCACCCAATGTATTTTCAAGGATAACTACCTAGAAAAATCAGTAATATTATACAAAATGGTAAGTAATGGCATCACAAGTCACAATTAACAAATATTTCGAAAACATGACAATCAGAAAACAAAATGTGAGACATATTATTATTAAAATAGATTTGTTTGGACACTGTTCAGCTTTATTTGTCACATTGTAAGCACTAAGGATAATAATTATTATATAACACAATGACATCACTGTATACTAAAAGCAGAAATTATAAATAGTTTCTGACCAAAATTACAATCATTGAAGCTGCTATAAAATGGATCAAAACAACAGGTAAGTGTGAAACCATGTAAGGTTGGTATCACATGCCAGTCTCCACTTTTGAAAAGATTATGCTCAACCTTGAACCTTATATTGCAATTCCGTGCAAGACAACAAACTGCTCACCTTCAAACTATACTTGCATCGATGCAGAGGGATGCCTTGAAGCCCAGGGTGACTGTAATGCTGAATTCTGAACAGTACTAGATGGCGATTTACCTTTAAAAGGGCCATATTTTCGTCGTAATCCAACGTCAGTCGTCCTCCAATCAAAAAACACACGGCATAATCGAAATCAGCATATACGGTTTGCCCAGGAACACTTTTTTCGTCCTCATCTGCCACAGATTCACGCGGAAACACTCGGAAACTTTGGCTATCACCGGTGCCGTATTCTTCCAATTAGAATTACGTACGCAATTATTTGTATGGGATTCCTATGGGGATTTTTATTTCTCAAACTTTGATTTGACATATTTCAATAAATACCGCATGGATTTTAATCCAGTAAAGTGCATTACAAAGTACGAAGCACTGACTACCATTAACTGGAACGGCAGCTTGTGCAACGTTTATTGAAGGTGTGTAATTTACGTAGCAAAAATATTTGTGAAAAATTGTTTGGTTGGAAATCGCTACTCTAATAGAACAGTCACCCTAATAGAACATTCAGCTACGTTTATAACTTACACCATTATAGAATTATATTACATTGCAAGTTATTCTGTAGGGAATTCAGCAACAACCAGTTAATCTGATAGACAATTCAGCTACTGGCAAGTCACCCTGTAGAGAGTTCACCTAGAAACAAATCACCCTGTAGAGAGATCAGCAGAAGAAGTCACCTTGTAGAGAGTTCAGTTACAAAGAAACCACCATGTAGAAAGCTCAGCTGCAAACAAATCACCCCATAGAGAGATCAGCTAGAAGAAGACACCTTGTAGAGAGTTCAGTTACAAAGAAACTATGCACCATGTAGAGAGTTCAGCTGCAAACAAAATCACACTGTAGAGAGATCAGCTAGAAGAAGTCACCTTGTAGAGAGTTCAGCTACAAAGAAACCATCATGTAGAGAGTTCAGCTGCAAAAAATCACTGTGGAGAGAGTTCAGCTATGAAAAGATCACCCTGTAGAGAGTTCAGCTAGAAGAATTCACCCTATAGAGAGTTCAGCTGCAAATACATCACCCTGTAGAGAATTCAGCTACAAACAAACCGCCCTGTAGAAAGATCAGCTAGAAGAAGTTACCTTGTAGAGAGTTCAGTTACAAAGAAACCATCATGTAGAGAGTTCAGCTGCAAAGAAATCACCCTGTAGAGAGTTCAGCTATGAATAAATCACCCTGTAGAGAGTTCAGCTGCAAACAATTCACCCTGTAGAGAGATCAGCTAGAAGAAGTTACCTTGTAGAGAGTTCAGTTACAAAAAAACCATCATGTAGAGAGTTCAGCTGCAAACAAATCACTCTGTAGAGAGATCATCTACAAAAAGATCACCCTGTAGAGAGTTCAGCTAGATGAAGTCACCTTGTAGAGAGTTCAGCTACAAAGAAACCACCATGTAGAGAGTTCAGCTGCAAACAAATCATCTTGTAGAGAATTCAGCTACAAGCAAATCGCCCTGTAGAAAGATCAGCTAGAAGAAGTTACCTTGTAGAGAGTTCAGCTACAAAGAAACCATCATGTAGAGAGTTCAGCTACAAACAAGTCACTCAGTATAGAGATCAGCTAGAAGAAGTTACCTTGTACAGAGTTCAGCTACAAACAAATCACCCTGTACTGAGATCAGTTTGAAGAAGTTCTTTGTAGAGAGTTCAGCTACAAACAAGTCACCCTGTAGAAAGATCAGCTAGAAGAAGTCACCTTGTAGAGAGTTCAGTTACAAAGAAACCACCATGTAGAGAGTTCAGCTACAAACAAGTGACCCTGTAGAGACATCAGCTAGAAGAAGTTATCTTGTAGATAGTTCTGCTACAAAGGAACCATCATGTAGAGAGTTCAACTACAGACAAATCACCTGTAGAGAGTTCAGCTACAAACAAATCACCCTGTAGAGAGATCAGCTAGAAGAAGTTACCTTGTAGAGAGTTCAGCTACAAACAATTCACCCTGTACAGAGATCAGCAAGAGAAATTACCTTGTGGATAGTTCAACTACAAACAAGTGACCCTGCAGAGACATCGGCTAAAGAAGTTACCTTGTAGAGAGTTCAGCTGCAAAGAAACCGTCATGTAGAGATTTCAGCTATAAACAAATCATCTTGTAGAAAGATCAGCTAGAAGAAATCACCTTGTAGAGAGTTCAGTTACAAAGAAACCACCATGTAGAGAGTTCGCGATCGGCTACAAACTAGTGACCCTGTAGAGACATCAGCTAGAAGAAGTTACCTTGTAGAGAGTTCAGCTACAAAGAAACCACCATGTAGAGAGTTCAGCTGCAAACAAATCACCCTGTAGAAAATTCAGCTACAAACAAATTGCCCTGTGGAAAGATCAGCTAAAAGAAGTTACCTTGCAGATAGTTCAGCTACAAACAAATCACCCCTTAGAGAGATCAGCTAGAAGAAATTACCTTGTAGATAGTTCAGCTGCAAACAATTCACCCTGTAGAGAGATCAGCTAGAAGAAGTCACCTTGTAGAGTGTTCAGTTATAAAGAAACCACCGTGTAGAGTGTTCTGTAATAAATATATGTATTATATATATATAATTTGTACATTTACTGATAAAATCAGAAATATTTAAAGTATTTAACATCTGCTTCATCGTTTCTTCTTCCTGTGGTAAAGAAAAAAAGATAGGTTAAAAAATCCCCAAAGCCGGCCTATAGCCGGCTTTGGGGTATACAAATACAAAAAGAAGTGAAATCTAATCAAAAACAGTTAAGCTGTAAAGAAAGGTGTGGCCCCCAAAAAGGCCATGGCGAAAAAGATGTGAAATCCAAGGTGGTGGCCAAGAAATGGCTGTGGTGGCAGTAAAAAATTTAATAACGACAATTCAGGTGAATTTTGTGCCAAGATCAAGCGGCACCAAATTCACCTGAATTGTTGTTATTAAAATTTTTACCATTAACCTACCATCACAGCCATTTCTTGGCCGCCACCTTGGATTTCACATCTTTTTTCACCATGGCCTTTTTGGGGGCCACACCTTTTTTTACAGTTTAGCTGTTTTTGATTAGATACTGATTTTCAGCTCATTGCTCTAAGCAGTTTGCCTGGTAGACGTGAAAACTAATAGTTTTTTAATTCATAAAATCGATTGCATAATTTTGACACAGGTTGGATTTTGTGTCATATCTCCATGGTCTTTATCTCGATTCCTTTCAAACCATAAAAAGGCACTCCTACGATGGTTACTCTATCTACATATCAATTTTCAACTCATTCCTCCAAGGGGTTTACCCTGTAGGCGTGACAGACCTTTGACCTTATTTTACGCACATAATTGGTCATAACTCCGTGAATGTTCATCGGATTCCTACCAAAGGTGGTACTGAGGTCCGCCTTAATGAGCCCTTCAGGTGTGCCAAATTTTAGCCCGATTGGAGTACGCATTCGTGTTTTATGGCGGATTTTGCGAAGTGTGCGAAATGAAGAAGAAAAAAAACGAAGAAATTAAAACGAAATTTTGTTCGCTCGTATCTCGGAAATGGCTGGAGCGATTTTCTTCAAATTTGGTATGTAGACTCCCCTAACTGGCTGGCACTTCTCTAGCAAATTTGGTTCCAATCGAATTAGGGATCACAGAGCTACATAGGTGTGAAAATTGCGTTTTCTTTCTTCCTGTTAATATACTCATGGTGTGGCACGCCAGCTTCTTGGGCCACACGACACACTATCGTGTGTCTTGATTGTGGGTTGATTACTGAAGTTGATGGGCCTAACAATATGAATATCATAATTGTATGCATAACTCTGTCATAATTATGGATGTTAGGAATTTACACTTGTTAATTCATAAAATTTTGTAATACATCATTAAAAAATTCTACCAGATCACATCAAAGGAAAGAACAGTGCTAGATGTATGAGGCTGTATAATTTCATGACAAAGTATGAGTTCTTGTACTACATCCCCGGAGTTATTCACAAGCAAAGTAACTGATTTGGCTATACTCTGCCTGTTACACAACCGTTTACACCACATGGAATAATGTATGAAGCTACAGTACCTCCTGGAATCACCTTAAGCATGGTGTGAAAATTATGGATAATATAATAGGCAACACACAAAACCATTGATATGCTACCTGTGATTCGTCACCTTGCACCGCATCAAAAAGAAATGGGACACAATATAGGACATAATAGGCCCATTTACACTAGCTCCAAACTGCTTTATGCTTACACTGTGCTGTTCTGGTCTAGAATAGTTATTAATTTACAATAAGCATACCTATAGTTAACCAATATGCAACTTAACTGCTTGTGCACATTTCACCAAGTGGCTGTACAATGTGGGTAACACATTGTTTACTAAGCGCGAGGTTGACTCTTAAGCTACTGCTATGTAGAAGGCAAGCCTCAATAAGAGATTGAGTAATATTGCTTCTTCAACAACAGTTGAAAAGGAATTACATGTATGATATTTTTGGTGAATCTAGTGTTTACCAGAGTTCATAGGAGAGTGTGGGTGAACAGTAGAATTGTGGAGTTTAGTTATGATTTTTTTTGATAGAGTTGAGTTGTGTTAATTTCTTCTGACATGGCACTATCAAGTAGGTCTTCAATCTTATGGTCATTCCCTTAATTTCCATATAATAATATTATAGCACTTTTACTTTGCTGTTGACAAAAAATCAAATCCATAGCCTTAGTCATAATTTTGTTGAAGGCATCAGTTAGTCTATACTGTATAGAAAATTCTGCATTTTAAAATTCCACAACTTATTGGAAGCATTTCGGGTTGCAGTGAAGACACATTTGTGTTTGACTATAGTTAATGATGCAATGCCGTCGAGATACTGAGAAATTGGTTTTAGGTCGATAATATTCTATATTGGGGAAACTCCAAACCATCATGATCCTTACTATACAGTACAAGCTACTGTACTCTATGATATTACACTAGATGGCTTCACTGAATAACATTATAAAACTTCTAGACTCTGGTTATTAGGTGCATGAGCTTATAATTGAGGAATTATATTAGTGAAATTTACTATGCTTGTTAAGGGCATACACTTACAAATTATTGTAATATGTTTCTGTTACGAGAACATCATTTGTACCCACCACGTTTTTGAAGCAATTTTGACACCAACAATCAGTTTAAAGGTTTGCTTTATTCAAAGAAATGGCAATCCTGAGAAGTCAGATGCAGCTATTGTTATTACAGGCAGCTAGACATTACTTGGCAAGGTGGCGAGTGTACTGTGATACTACTGGTTTGTTTTAACTGTCTTTTGCTTGCCATTCTACAAAGCACAAGTTTGCAGCAATGATTTCAATTATATGCACTTAATAAACAGGTGTCTAGTGGCCATTAGTGCAAGTATAACTTATGCACTTAACATAGCAACCATGCATTTAAGTAACCTCAAATCATAACAAGAATAACAAAACCCTAAATGTCATGTCTATAAGATAATAATGTTGCAAGAGTCTTTATAAGTATGCACAGTGTACTTTTGAAAACAGTAACTTTATTTGAGATGTGAAAGTGTTATTAACTATTATAATGCATGCTTATTTTGTTTCCTAGGATCAGAACTCATCCTTCAACCTGACAGTCACTCCTTGTCCTGCTGGCCTTGTACTGCGTGCAGTAGAATCATTGAGTGAAGTGAAGGAGTACAAGTGTAAATGTAACAATGGCCAAGATGAGAACATAGCTGAGTGTGTACCAGATGAGAAGAGATTGATACTAAAGGTACATTGGGACTCTACGTAGTCTTGTGGGTATTCAATGATTATACCTGTTTGTAAGAGAGTATTGGTACAGTACAGGTTTGTGATGGTTTTGTAGTTTTTCATAAGTTAAGCAGCACATTACTATTGTACCATGTTTAGCATATAGATTTAACCTTAGCATGACTTTTCAAAGGGAATTGATCAAAATTGTAGTTCTAAACTATCAATCAACAACATGTTTATGTTAATAAAATCAGTGTAGGGTGTGATACATTGAAACATGCTACATTTCTTGAGCTAGTAATATGTACTGTATACATGTAGATAGTTACCTAACAAAAATTTAATTATGAAACCCATAGTCAAGTCTAATTGACTCTCAGCACTACGTAGGTCAAAATTATTATGCACTACAAGAGCTAATACATTCCTGTGTATCACATATTATTATGTAACTAAAACTTTACATTAATTTTATGTACCTTTACATGGAATAGACTAGTAACTCATCTTCTGCCTATTGTGTTTAATATGTGAGCACTGTTGACCAATTTACTTGATCATTTGTCTGGTATTTCACAGTGTAGTCATATAATTACGTATATAGTCAGTAGATAGGAATTATTTTGATGGCAAAACAACAATGTATCTGCAGACAGTGCAGTAGCTATAAATGTTTTATCTATATTTTTGGAAGATATGGTTTGTTACCAGAAATCATAAACATTTCTGACATAAGCTGTTTCTTTTTTGTCCACCGACTGACCCACTTTGCTGTAAAATAAATCCAAGCAACAACTTTTCAAATAGATAATTGTGGTGTAATGGACATTAATTTTAATTCCTATACTTCAGTCTATAAACTACAACTGTATTATAGGGATTAGATTTCCATATATCTGCAGGTATAGGCAACCTCTCTTGTTTTGGTACATTTGTGCCATAATCTGAATGCACTCCCAACAATTACTGAAACGTGTAGTGGCCATTATGCTTCATTTTCAGCTATGTATGTTCCGCCTGCTACATAGCGATATAAATGAAGAACAGTATGAGAAGTTTCTCTGCAAATCACTGTGGACAGTATGGGCGATAAGCTTAATAGCTACCGCCACAGCCATAGGGAATTGTATCGCGCTACCGTGAATCAACACCTTGTGTCGTCCATGAATTAAAGTGCAATATCTACTTACAATATAATCCTATAAATTGCTACTACAACTACAGGGGAATGTTTTAAGTAAGGGAAAAGAGGATTGTCATCAATATCAATTCCCTGAAGTGCCCAATACCTTAGGATCATCCTGGCATTGTTTATCTATAATGCAACTTAAAGTTGTTGGAGCAGGTTCTTCTTTGCAAGTTTAGGAGCAATGTCACTACAGGGGGTGGTATGGTTGGCAGTCGTTTGTGTGGTCTTCAAAGCAAAAGGAGTCCATACACCAAAAGTTTCCACTACTAATGGAACAGAATCAGACCCCACATTCTCCACAGCTACCAAATTTTGCTCCCTCTCCAGCTGCAGCAGTCACCCCAGCACAGTAAGCAGAGGAGGAAATAAAAGCAGGCCGAGCAGTGCTGTGTATGGAGACATCGAAATAAGCTGGCTGGAAGTCGGGATGGAAAATATCACCAGAACATACTAATAAGAGAATCTGACTCTCCCCAACCATCTACAACTTGGCCTGTTTGTGCCCCTCCCCTTGCCAACTCCTGGATCCGCCCCTGAAATCTGCTTTGTCTTTTTATTCTTCTTGTGGTAAAGAAAAAGGATAGGTTAAAAAAAGCCCCAAAGCCGGCCTATGGACAGCTTTGGGGTATATAAATACACTAATATCTAATCAAAAACAGCCAAACTGTAAAAAAGGTGCGGCCCCTAAAATGGCCATGGTGAAAAAAGATGTAAAATCCAAGGTGGCGGCCAAGAAATGGCTGTGATGGTAGCTTAATGGTAAAAATTTTAATACCGACAATTCAAGTGAATTTGGTGCCGAAACACAAATCCACCTGAATTGTTGTTATTAAAATTTTAACCATTAACCTACCATCACAGCCATTTCTTGGCCGCCACCTTGGATTTCACATCTTTTCACCATGGCCTTTTTAGGGGCCGCACTTTTTTTTACAACTTGGCTGTTTTTGATTAGATTATAAATTACAGGAAGGATTATGGGCTACCAATATCAACACTGGGGAGTCACTGAATGGGATGATGGAGTATTACCAGTGTCCACCTGGTTACTGTCAGTGTAGTAGGGAGGATGATGGTGGTAATATATGCAACAGTGTATATTATTATGATAATGATGATCTCCAGTGTGTCTGTGATAGACAAGGTGACTAGTGAGTGTGCCTTATGTCATTATTAACAGAGTATACCTAGTTTACTTTCATTGCTCTCTACTTGTATGTATGTACACTGTAATACTATAGTGTGGAGCATATATATATGCAATAATTTTTTATCAATGCAAAAACAGCCAAGCTTTGTAAAAGGGTGTGGCCTTCAGAAGCCTCAGTGAAAAGAGTTGTGAAATCAAAGGTGGCATCCATGAAATGGCTGCAATGATGTTAATGATAATACATTTTAATAATGGCTAATATCATTGCAGTCATTTCATGGCCACCACCTTTGATTTCACAGCTTTTTCGCCAAGGCTTTTTTGTAGGCCATACCTTTTTATACAGCTTTGCTGTTTTTACATGAATTTCACTTCTTTTGTATTTTAAATACCCCAAAGCCAACTAGGCCTGAGCCTAATATGCTCAAAATATTCTTTCCAGAATTTCCCAAAAATTTCTCCTATTATTCTTTTTTTATTCTTGTATCTAGCCTATTATTCCATAATAATGCTCATTTAGTTTCTGTAATTGCTTAGTTCTCAAGATGCTGATTTAAGAAGTAGTTTTACCAGAATTAATTAATAGCTAGCCATAAATGAAGCATTCAACTTTACACATAATAATTATTGTTATAGCCATTGAAACAACAGGCTTAAAATGGCTATTGGGAGTAATAATCAAAGAGTTTTCAATTATCAGTGTATTAAAGCTAGAGCTATAACTACATGCTAAGTTTAGTGGATAATGATATCAATATGTTTGTTGAAAGACTTAAAGAAATGCACCGGTATAAGATGTACAAGTATGAGGATTGCAGATAATCAGCAGTTAAATTCCTGATGCTGTCTGCAGATTGTTAACATGAAACGATCTGACTGCTCTATTAGAGTATTTGAGCGTTTTATTAGAGTATATCGATCTTTTAGCCTAGAGGCTCTTCAGCTCCTTTTAGGTGGCACTTGTATGATAACGTTAACTATCTATCATTCTTAGTAGCTTAGTTCATTGTTCTAGCTAATCAAGAAGAGGCACGCCCCTTAATTCCACTGATTATTCCAGTGGACGTCTGATAATTCTAAAATTATTCCTGTAACAAGCCTATTATTCCAAAATTATTCTCACGAAATTGGTGACCTATTATTCTCAAAATTATGCTGGCATATTAGGCGCAGGCCTACCAACCATTAACTGGCTTTGAGGCTTGTTTTTTTTTTCACAGACCATTGTTCTTCTTATCTATAGATACAATGAAACAAACTAGCCAGTGCTGTACCGATACAAAAAAGTACCTACCAATCCAATACCAAAGCCAAAGGATCTAGCTATGCAATAACCATTAAGGTTACGGGTTAGGCGCTTAATAATAGGTTATTATTTTTCGATGCGCGATAATGGTTGGTGCAATACTGGCACGAAACTCGAGCAGGTGTTAGTGAGAAGGTTGTTAACTTTAAAGCATTGTATAGCCACGTGATAATAGCGGAGGAATCATACAAAGTGAGTGTTAATAATTTACTGCGGAAGGTAGTCAAGCGTAAAATTAAGTCCCCGCAATGTGGTTGAACCAGCGTTTAGCGCTACTGCTTAATGTGGTTTTTATTCATCAAAAATAGCAGCTGTCAGCCAATTAGCACTAATTTTTTATGGCAGTGTCAATGGGTGGTTATATTATCTAGGTCCTGTCGTGGAGACTTTGTGGGAAAGCTGACTAGAAGCTGGTTTATTATCGTATCTTTCAAGGATAATGGCGATTAGTTCTGCTACGGAAATACCGCGAGTGCACTACAGTGCTGTTACAATCGGATAACAACTCAATTCGTTCGTGAGGACCTAGAAATCACTAAGTAATAGCTTATTAATGCTGATTATCATGGTCTGGCTTCCCATGGAACCTGGTTTTTGATGAATAGCAACTCAACAGTTTCGCTGTTTAGTGCCTGCATTTCTGTACAAGCGCATCCCTTGTTGAGTGTATCGCCGCTTTTGGTATTTCTTGTACGTTAATATACCATGTTATTTTAGTGTGTTCTTCCGTGCAAAACGGTTAAAACAGAACTATAAGCAAAGCGCCTACAAAATTATTTAATGGGTAACCCGTAACCTTAATAATTTGCTCTATTCTATAATTAATTTTTGTGCTTGCTTGTTCATGGCTATGGCTATTTAAAGTACTTTGCATTGACGAGATCAAAGTAAAAAAAGTGGTTTATTTTCAGTAATGCATTCAAGTGTGTTATATTTTCCATTTGCGTCACAGTTATGGAAGATAAAGAACCATTATGCATTAATTGGAAAATAAATACAAAAAGCAAGATCACGTGCGTAACATTTCTTATCACCAAAAGTAGCCACAAAGATAAATTTTGCTTGTATTACTATCACAACTGTATTACATAGACACTTATCAATTGCCTGATGGCTGAAAACTGACGTGGTTCGAATTCACAAAATGAATGCTCCAAGCGAGACACAAGGAAGCACTCTAAACCAGTTAAAGCACTGCTACACTTGTACAATATGAACACTCAGGCATGGTCTCAAGCCTAATATAGCACTTGGCTTCGTCTCGTGCTATAGTCTCTTGCCCACACCCTCGTGCTTTTATTTCCATATTGTACACGCAGCAGTGTTTTAACTAGTATATATAGTTGCATTATAGTGCCTGTATTTATTTACAATAGTGTTTCATAATAGAATAAATTCCTTCTAAATTAGAATGGTTATTAGTATATTTAATGCGCAGTGACTGTTTTATTAGAGTATCTCACGCAAAACATGACAAGTCACGTCTGCTCAACTTCTAACAAAGCAAATCCTGCACCTATAGAGTATGATTTCCAGCCGGTTGTTACAAGTTTTACTAGCATAGTGCTTATTTGATTATTATGACATTGACTGATGTGAGTGGGTAGTAATCTTAGTGTACTACCCTACTAAGAGAATACACTGAATGCAAATTTTTTTAAATGAATTACAATGCAAATAGTCGTAGCCATCAAAAGTTTCCCCTGTTAAACTTTTGTGTTATATGCATGGTAAACATGTCCTAATATAACTGAAGGTATAGGCAACATCCCTTGTTTTCTGAAGGTTACTTGTGTGGCAAGTGTCGTGGTGACAAAGGAGTTAGTGTTCTACTTAACAAGTGTGTATCCTGTGGACATGGTAGTATTGCTCTCATCTTTGGTTTAGGTTAGTCCACTTGTTACCATTGCTGCATCAATTGTGTTATTGTTCTTGTAGTTGTTGTGGATATTATTGTGATTACTGTAATCCTTCTATCATCTGTAACCATTTTCAGTTGGCTATATCCAATAGTGTTTTACTTACAGGTAAATTAAGTAGCTGTATGCTTGTACAATATGTAGCGTATGCTAATAATCGTATTAATATCATTCTATATAGGTCACCCCATATATTGCACAATACTTTCCAGTCACATTCAGTGCTGTTCAACCATATGTAAGTCACTAACTTGCTGAAAAATTGACATGTAGCATTTAACAGTTTACAGAAATTGTATATAGTTTGTATTTTCTGAGTAGCTGTGACTCACCACTATCTTGCACACACATTAAATGCAAAATACATGTATGCACAATATCAAAACACACAGTAGTGTGTCGTGTGGCCCAAAAAGCCGGCGCGCCACACCGTGAGTATATTAACAGGAAGAAAGAAAACACGATTTCAAACCTATGTAGCTCTGTGAAGTGTGATCCCTTATCTGATTGGAACCAAATTTGCTACAGTAGTGCCGGCCAGGTAGGGGAGTCTACATATACAAACTCTCTTCAGTCAGTTAGTTCTCTCTTGCTGAAGAGACAGGATTTGTATTCAGGTTAATTGTTGCAATTAGTTTCTTGGCTGCTTTTCAATTTAACAGGCGATGGGTAGTAATGAGCGCACTTCAAGGTCGTAGTTACGTACCATGTTGTAGTTCATCAGCTGGCAAAGGCTGACTGCTACAATAGAATTTATGTTATGCTGTTTATTATATAGGATGATTTTAACCTTGTTTACGGCACTATCTAATGGTCACAGTGGCAAATTTGCTCATCGCTCACATTAATTAAAGTGCAGGGCTTGATGGTTAGCTAGATCACACTTCATAAATCATCTTAAGGGCTTCTGCAAGATGTTTGTTGTGGTCAATATTGTTTTTGGGATACTGTACTGTAGGCTACACTAGAAATCCATGTTTTATGCTTGTATGAACCGGTCCATTTTTGAGTCTGTTCTGCATTTTAGTCACATCCTTTGGAATAGTAGACATGCTGGTAGCCATCCTCTAATGAGTCAGCTTGCTCAAAATGGTAATGACAATCTATTGTGGGACTTAGTAATCTCTGTATACCCCGGGAACGTGTCCGTTCATATCAACAAATGTATTACCTGCTGCCACCCATTATTGATGTTGTGAGGTACGTCTATAAAATGAGTCCAGTGGTTGAACCTTACTGGCTGATTTCCCAACACAGCAAAGGCTATTAGTCTGAACTGGCTATGGTGACTAATCGTACTGGCGCCTGCCACAGGCTATTAGCCTGCTTATAGGCATGACATGCATTAGTGCCACGTGCCTCAAACCACAGGTGAGTATATATATTAGGCCTGAGCCTAATGTGCTCAAAATTTTACCTATTCTTTCCAGAATTTTTCAAAATTTTCTCCTATTCTTTTTTTACTCTTGTATCTAGCCTATTATTCTATAATAATTCTCAGTTTCTGTGTCTAGTCGCTTAGTTTTCAAGATGCTCATAAGGAGTTTTGCCAAGAATTAATTAATAACCATTATACACAACCATATAAGTAGTTACAACAAACTTAGAAAAGCTACGTGCAGTAACAAGAGTTCATAATAATATATCTGGTAGTAATAATTTAAGTGCTATCAATTATTGGCTGCTAGTATATTTAAACTAGTAGCTATAGCAACATACTAAGATAATGATATCAATCAATAATATTATACTCAAAGACTTGAAGAAGATACACTAGTATAAGATGTACAAGCTTCAGAATTGTAGATAATCATGCAGTTAAATCCCTGATAGTGACTGCAAATTGTTAACTTGAAATGACCTAACTGCTCTATTAGAGCATTTGACTGTTCTATTAGAGTATATTGATCTTTCAGAAGCTTTTCAGCCAGCACTTTGCAGCGCTCCTATAATAACATGTCAGCTATACATCATTCTTAGTAGCTTAACTTTCCTTAGCTACTCAAGAATAGACACGCCCCTTAATTCCACCGATTATTCCCGTGGACATCTGATAGTTCTAAAATTATTCCTGTAACAATCCTATTATTCCAGAATTAAACTCACAAAATTGGTGACCTATTATTCTCAAAATTATGCCAGCACATTAGGCGCAGGCCTAATATATATTTACTCACAGGTAGGAATCTATCCACACAAAAACAGCCAAGCTGTGAAAAAATGGTGACAAAAAGTTGTGAAATCAAAGGTGGCAGCCAAAAAATGACTGCAATAATGTTAATGCTAATAAATTTTAACAATGCACACAGTCATTTAAAAAATTTTTTTAGCATTAACATCATTGCAGCCATTTCTTGGCTGCTACCTTTGATTTCATAACCTTTTTCACCTAGGCTTTTTAAGGCCGTACCTTTTTTTCACATATATTTACCTAACTGCTGGTGTAGTATATATATCCACACAAAAACAGCCAAGCTGTGAAAAAATGGTGCGGCCTTAAAAAGCCTAGGTGAAAAGGTTATGAAATCAAAGGTGGCGACCAAGAAATGGCTGCAATGATATTAATGCTAATAAAGTTTAACAATGCACACAGCCATTATTAAAATTTTTTAGCATTAACATCATTGCAGCCATTTCTTGGCCGCCACCTTTGATTTCACAACTTTTTTCACCCAAGCCTTTTAAGGCCGCACCATTTTTTCCACAGCTTGGCTGTTTTTGTGTGGATTTCACTTCTTTTTGTACTTTATAAGGCCCCAAAACCAGCCTATGGCTGACTTTGAAGTTTGTTTTTACTCACATTTCTTCTTTTCTATATGGATACAATGATAATTATTGAAGACAGACTTATAAATGTATTTCATTGCATGATTTAATTCAATATTTGATAAGATTATTGTAATACTCTAATACAGTGCACATTTTTTTGAGGACTTCTAATAGAACATACATAGAATGTTCTAGAACAATCTAGAACTTCTATTGGTAGATCTATGAAATTACAAACGTTTGATTATAAGCAGATTTCAACTAGAAATTTCTTTTATAAAGCAGAAATTAAGTGAGGTGATCAGCCAAGGTAGCAGTGGTTCAGTGGTTAAGGATGCAGGTGTTAGGTATGGAGGTCCCTGGTTCGAACTCTGATAAGTTTTTTTTCGACATTTCTTGCACACCTTTTTTTACCCCGCGGTGACTGCTCTATTACAGTATCTCGATCCCGCAATTTTACACTTGCTTGGTTTTTGCTTTATAACTTTGTCGCTGTAACTCTATTGCTATTCAAACTATCATAAGGCACTGCTACGAGGATCAGCCTATCTACACACCAATTTTCAAGTTATTTCTATATTCAGTTTACCCTGTAGCCGTGACAGAAATTTGATCTTTTTTACATGAATAAATGCTCATAACTCCTTGAATATTCCTCAGATTCACAACAAACTTGGTACGTGAATCCACCGTTATATGCTCTTCAGTTGTGCCAAAGATCGAGGCAATCGAGTTACACGTTTGCATTTTATAGCAATGTTTGCAAAGTGTGCGAAAAGAAATCGAAGCCAAGAAATTAAAATAAACTTTTGAATGCCCGTATCTCGCAAATGGCTGTTGCGAATTTAATAAAATTTGCTGTGTGGCGTACCCTATGCACGCATGAAAAACTGTTTCCTTTCTTCCTGTTAATGTTAAAATATACTCACAGTGTAGTCGCCGGCTTTCTTGGCCACACAACACACTACCGTGTGTCTTGATACTCACCTGTTTCCAGGTAGGTATATATATACTCAACTGTGGTTGAGCATGTATGTATTTATATATTATCTAATCCAAAACAGCTAAGCTGTAAAAAAAGTGTGCGGCCCTCAGAAAGGCTATGGTGAAAAAAGATGTGAAATCCAAGGTGGCCGCCAAGAAATGGCTGTGATGGTAGGTTAATGGTAAAAATTTTAATAATGACAATTCAGGTAAGTTTTGTGAAGTGGCACAAAAATTCACCTGAATTGTCGTTATTAAAATTTTTACCATTAACCTACCATCACAGCCATTTCTTGGCCGCCACCTTGGATTTCACATCTTTTTTCACCATAGCCTTTCTGAGGGCCTTTCATAGAGCAAATTTTCAGGTTAATATGTTACTTGAACACTGAGTTATGGTCTCCAACGTTTACAGAATTGGATGTGTGTGGAAGACCCCTTTTCGCAAATCCGGTCACATATATTGATTACAGAAATCTCCATGGTGGTTTCTTTGTAACTGAACACTCTACAAGGTGACTTCTTCTAATTGCTCTCTCTACAGGGTGAATTGTTTGTAGCTGAACGATCTACAAGGTAACTTCTTCTAGCTGATCTCTCTAAAGGGTGATGTGTTTGTAGCTGAATTCTGTATAGGTGATTTGTTTGCAGCTGAGATCTTTACACAATGGTTTATTTGTAGCTGAACTCTCTAAAAGGTAACTTCTTCTAACTGATCTTTCTACAGGGCAATTTGTTTCTGGCAGAATTTTCTACAGGGTGATTCTTTGCAGCTGAACTCTCTACATGGTGGTTTCTTTGTAGCTGAACTCTCTACAAGGTAATTTCTTCTAGCTGATCTCTCTACAGGGAGATTTGTTTGTAGCTGAACTATCTACAAGGTAACTTCTTATAGCTGATCTCTCTACAGGGTGATTTGTTCGTAGCTGAATTCTGTACAGGTGATTTGTTTGCAGCTGAGCTCTTTACAAAATGGTTTCTTTGTAGCTGAACTCTCTCCAAGGTAACTTCTTCTAACTGATCTTTCTACAGGGTGATTTGTTTGTAGCTGAACTATCTACAAGGTAATTTCTTCTAGCTGATCTCTCTACAGGGTGATTTGTTTGTAGCTGAATTCTGTACAGGTGATTTATTTGCAGCTGAGCTCTTTAAAGAATGGTTTCTTTGTAGCTGAACTCTCTACAGGATGATTTGTTTGTAGCTGAAATCCCTACAAGGTAACTTCTTCTAGCTGATCTTTCTACAGGGCGATTTGTTTGTAGCTGAGTTCTCTACAGGGTGTTTGTTTGCAGCTGAATTCTCTACATGGTGGTTTCTTTATAGCTGAACTCTCTACAAGGTGACTTCTTCTAGCCGATCTCTGTACAGGGTGATTTGTTTGTAACTGAACTCTCTACAGGTGATTTGTTTGTAGCTGAACTCTCTACAAGGTGATACTTCTAGGTGATCTCTCTACAGGATTCCTTGTTTCTAACTGAACTCTCAACAGGGTGATCTGTTCATAGCTGAACTTTCTACTGGGTGATTTGTTTGTAGCTGAACTCTCTACAAGGTAATTTCTTCTAACTGAACTCTCTATAGGGTGACTTGTTTCTAGCTGATCTCTCTACAGGGTGATCTGTTCATAGCTGAACTTTCTACAGGGTGATTTATTTGCAGCTGAACTCTCTACAAGGGGAATTCTTCTAGCTGAACTCTCTACAGAGTGATTGATTTTTTGCAGCTGAACTCTCTACATGGTGGTTTCTTTGTAACTGAACTCTCTACAGGGTGATTTGTTTGTAGCTGAACTCTCTACAGGGTGATCTGTTCGTAGCTGAACTCCCTACAAGGTAACTTCTTCTAGCTAATCTTTCTACAGGGCGATTTGTTTGTAGTTGAGTTCTCTACAGGGTGATTTGTTTGCAGCTGAACTCTCTACATGGTAGTTTCTTTGCAGCTGAACTCTCTACAATGTGACTTCTTCTAGCTGAACTCTCTACAAGGTGACTTGTTTCTAGCTGAACTCTCTACAGATGATTTGTTTGCAGCTGAACTCTCTACATGGTGGTTTCTTTGTAACTGAACTCTCTGCAAGGTGACTTCTTCTAGCTGATCTCTCTACAGGGAGATTTGTTTGTAGCTTAACTCTCTACAGGTGATTTGTTTGCAGCTGAACTCTCTACATGATGGTTTCTTTGTAGCTGAACTCTCTACAAGGTAATTTCTTCTAGCTGATCTCTCTACAGGATGATTTGTTTGTAGCTGAACTCTCTACATGATGGTTTCTTTGTAGCTGAACTCTCTACAAGGTGATTTCATCTATAGCTGATCTTTCTACAGGGTGATTTGTTTGTAGCTGAACTCTATACATGATGGTTTCTTTGTAGCTGAACTCTCTACAAGGTGATTTCTTCTATAGCTGATCTTTCTACAGGGTGATTTGTTTGTAGCTGAACTCTCTACATGATGGTTTCTTTGTAGCTGAACTCTCTACAAGATAACTTCTTCTAGCTGATCTCTTTACAGGACAATTTGTTTGTAGCTGAACTCTCACATGATTGTTTCTTTGAAGCTGAACTCTCTACAAGGTGATTTCTTCTAGGTGATCTTTCTACAGGGTGATTTGTTTGTAGCAGAACTCTCTACAAGGAAACTTCTTCTAGCTGATCTCTCTACAGGGAGATTTGTTTGTAGCTGAACTCTCTACACGTGATTTGTTTGTGGCTGAATTCTCTACATGATGGTTTCTTTGTAGCTGAACTCTCTACAAGGTAACTTCTTCTAGCTGATCTCTTTACAGGGTGAATTGTTTGTAGCTGAACGATCTACAAGGTAAATTCTTCTAACTGATCTCTCTACAGGATGATTTGTTTGTAGCTGAATTCTGTACAGGTGATTTGTTTGCAGCTGAGCTCTTTACAGAATGGTTTCTTTGTAGCTGAACTCTCTACAAGGTAACTTCTTCTAGCTGATGTATCTACAGGGTCACTAGTTTGTAGCTGAATTCTCTACATGGTGGTTTCTTTGTAACTGAACTATCTACAAGGTGACATCTTCTAGCTGATCTTTCAACAGGGTGATTTGTTTGTAACTAAACTCTCTACAAGAAAACTTCTTCTAACTGATGTCTGAACAGGGTGAATTGTTTGTAGCTGAACTCTCTACAGGGTGATTTGTTTGTAGCTGATCTCTATACAGGTTACTTATTTCTAACTGATCTCTTGAATTCTGTTCAGGGTGACTGCTCTATTAGGATGACTGCTCTATTAGAGTATCTCGATCTCGCACTTGCTACACCAAGTTGGATTTCGTGTTATAACTTCGTGGCTTTAAGTCTGATTCTTCTACACCATTGAAGTGCCTTTCTAAGATGATAACTCCATCTGTACAGCGATTTTGAAAGCATTACCCCAAGCGGTTTACCTGGTAGGCGTGGCAAGCAGTCGTTTTTTATGAGCTAATCTCGATTGCGTAATTGTTACATACTGTTGGTTTTTTCGTTGTATCTTCCTGGTGTTTATCTCGATTTCTTTCAAACCACAAAAGGTTTGAGGTTCAATAGTTAACCTATTCACCCACCGATTTTCAGCTTCTTCCCATACGCGTTTTACCCTGTAGGCGTGACAACATATTGGTGTTATTTTTCGTGAATAATCGCTCATAACTCTTTGCCTGTTTATCATATTCCAGCCAAAGTTGGTACAGAGATGCGCCTTTGTACCCCCCTTCTGTGTGCCAAATTTCAAGGCGATCGGATAAGGCGTTCGCATTTTATAGCAGTTTTTGTAAGTGTGCGAAAAGAGGAAGAAAAATAAGAAGAAGAAAAAAAAAACGAAGAAACTAAGCCAATTTTTGAAGTCGCATATCTCGGGAACGCTTGAAGCGATTTCGCTCTAATTTGGAATGTGACGTGCTGAAGGTGGAGGGAGCGTCCACAGCAAAATTCGTGTTGTTTCATCAAGGCAGCACAGAGCTACGGAGGTGCGAAAATTGCGTTTTCTTTCTTCCTGTCAATATACTCACCGGGTTGCGCGCCGGCTTCTTGGGCCGCACGACACACTACCGTGTGTCTTGATATATAGATACCGTGATTGCATGAAACTTCAAACACACCACCAGTTGTATATTTGGGCATATAGCCCTCATACTTTACCTAACTCATTACCATTTTATGCTTGCTTTCGTGGTTTTGATATACATATTATCAAAAGCTTTTTTTCATATGGGTGGAGGGTGTGTGTTGTTCTTGTGTAATAAAATGGAGCAGGAAGGTGATAAATATGGGAAGCCACATAACCTCATACAGCAAAATAATTAGAACAGTGGATGTATTATTGTATTAACATGCCATTTCCCAGTTTGATTGTGATACAAGCATGTAGTGAGTCAGTCACAACACTGTTATATTTCCTGTAGCTCCACTACATTAGCAGTGCTGCCAGTCTCTACTTCCCTTATGACTTTTATATCTATCCTGGAATGACTGCACTAGTATCCTATAGTCTCCGATATATTCCAGTTCTGTTGTTCTCTACCATCTATTGCATTATCTGGGCCCTCAGCAGGTACATATGTGTTCATGTGGTGATGTGTAAAATAACAACATGTTCCATTACTATAGAAAGTATCACAATGTTTCTATATCATGGAGTGGAGTGTGGCTACTGATATTATTGTTGTTCACTGATGTAGTGAACACTTCAGTGTCTATACTGAACTGTCCCATATTAAGGGATAGTGATGGACACAGATCTAAGGTAAAACCTTGTGGAATTTGTGTTTTTCTTTTTTACATTTTATTCATTTCTCATATAGAGATGGTTTGTAGATGGTACAGTGGAGTGCTTCTCAGGAGGTCATGCTGGTCTAGCAACATTTGCCATATTAGTACTGATAGTGTGTACACTACTAATAATAGCTCTGGTGGTGGTTGTTTTGGGAAAAGTGAAGGTGAGCAATGTGAATGGGCCACAAAAATTGCTCAAAAGTATGTACACTGTTTTATCTTATAGACCATCAAAGGTTGTGGTCGAGTTCACCTGTGGACTATCGCATTAGAGAAACTACTACAAGAGCCTTTTGTTGATCAGTATAACTGGTGGGCACCAACTGAGTTGATAAGAAGATTACTGTTCATTATTTTGATCACAGCCTTTCCTGGAAACTTGGTACATGCTTTCTAAAAGTTTTGTTATAAAAACAATTCTTATGTAGCTTAACTATTAACTCTGACTTAAAACAGTATCTAATCCAAAAACATCTGAACTATAAAAAAAAAAAATCAAAGGGATAGAGTGTAACACAGGGCCGGAACCACTTTTCAGGTTTCTGCATTCTTCACAGTTTTAGATACATGTTTCAGACTCCCTGTACTTACAGGTCTAGCCTTCTCACAGGTCCCTAGTGGGGTAGCACTTAGATTGATATACTCTAATAAAGCAGTCATTGCAATAATTATACTCTAATAGAACAATCATTGCGATACTCTAATAAGGCATTCAGTACAGAATATTAATAATATAGCCACTAGCTGTTCTGTACTAATTACACTGCTTGGTCTAAGTCATTATACATTTATATTAATTGTCTTCAAGTTACTTTTCAAAACTTTCAGTGAATCATCTGTATGGCATTGTATTGGGCCAATTGATCCTGCATAGCATTTAACAAGAAAATTTTTTTTTCGCAATCACTTTCACAATTTTTGTACCATGAAAGCAACACTGTAGCACAAAAATACCCCTTGTTGTTTACGTAAAGGAGAAAGAGGCTTTGTATGTAAAATAGTCTCCAGATGCCAGCATCTATTATCAAACATTTTCCCAGGAGAGCATGCCTCAGATGACCCCCCTATAGCTTGGCATGCTAACACATGTTGCATATACTTACACATGCAGAGTCACATGAAGGCAGATAATCTCTGATTTAAATATCAACTCAGTATAAAGTAGTGCACATTACTATGACCTCCATTGCAGTCCATGGATGGCCTGACCACTCAAAATCTTTGGGCTCCGGCCCTGTAATATGTGACAGCCAAGAAATGGCTTGCAGAGATATCAATTTTTACAAGTTTGTAACAATGCAGTAACATTATTGATTTTAATACATCGCTATATCTATTTCTTGGCCAACACCTTTCACACTGACTTATTGATGGCCGCATTTTTCTCACAGCTCAGCTGTTTTTAATTATTTTGGATTTAATAATATTCCAGTCATTTCTTGGCTACTACCATAACTTTCTAAAAGGCTGCACTTTTTTGACAGCTTTGCTGTTTTGGCATGGATATGCATCAAGATTCATAGTAGTCTGTCATGCAGCCCAAAAAGACCAGCATGTCACAGCAGTTAATGTGATTTTCACTCATACATAACTCTGGAGTAAATTTTCTAAATGAGACCAGTTTTACTGTGGGAATGCCATTCACCTTTGTTACTATGCCGGATTTGAGTATAATCATTTCAGACATCCTAAAATAGGAGTCTTCAAAATTACACTTAGTTTCAGAAATTCAAATTAACACTTGCCACAAAACAAAAACATTTCTCTGAAATTGGGAAGTTTAAAGGTAAAATAATCTTGGTATTAACAAGTTTAGCTTAAACATTTATGGAGTAGTATTGCTGATTTTTTTTTGTCATGTCTACAGGGTAAACCACTAATTGAAAATCAGTATGTGGATGACTTAACTATCATTCCTAAAACTCTACCTTTTGTGATTTGAGCAGTCTATCCATCAGTTTTAACATTTTGTGGTTGCAAATAGGAGTTGAAATGTAAAAGCATTTAGGAGCCGACCTCAAGTGAGATTCCACTGCAAAATTGATCTGTTTTTGTCCAGACATTAATCTTGTGTAATGCATACACACTAGCCTGTTTCATAACTTGGCCCCACTCAGTGACACAACACACTACCTTGTGTCTTGATATCTGCCTAGACTCCAGTCATGTGGATGCTGATGATTAGTGTGGCAATATACATGTATATTCAACCATACCAAGGATTGTGCACTAATATATTAGAGGTCGTTTTATTGGGAGACATTTTGTTGATGATAATGATCACATCAACTGATCATTTCAAGGTAATAACTATACAAGTATTAACTAGTCTATGATCCAGTTTGTTACAGACAACTGCAGTGTTTGATAGTGATCATTCCTTTAGTATTGACCAGTGTGGTAATGTAGATCAGATCAGTGAACATGCTGCAGTCTTGATACCATTTTATTTTTTACTAATAATAATATTGTTTGGACTTATTGCAAAGGAAATTGTTAGTAGGGTGAAGACAGCGTTGAATAAAAGGTTGGTTGTAGCTATTGTTGACTATATTCAGTCATTTGCCATCATTGCGAAACATATTATAGTAAATGTATGTTGCAAAAAAAAATTCTCACAGGAAGATTGCTGTATGTGACTCCCTTAGCAATATCATCCTTGTAGATATTCTACAGTATAGTTTGCACTATAGTAGACCACTGGCTTGTTTTGCATATCAAAAATGCTACAGTAGAGCTCTATGGCTACTGCAAAAACGGATGTTGGTGGGCAGTCCAATCCTTTAGAAACTTTTCATGGCATTGCTTGTAGTACCATGACATTTTGAATACCATCCTAATTAAATCACAAGACCTTATGCATGCATGTGGAGCACAATTGACCAGTTAGTGTCCAGAAAATGTCACATTCAACATTAAGAGTTTCACAGTCATTACTGTATTTCAAGAATAAATGTGACCGAACAGGGCATGTGGGCACAAACTACCACGTCACTCTACAGGTCATATCTCAGTACTGGAACAGAATATTGCATCCTGTAACTTGCATCATAAAGCCAATTAAATGCTTACTAAAGAGCTGAAAATTGTATTGTAAGTGATGAAGGTTTGAAAAAGTAGGCAAAAATCATGTGCCCACATGTCATACTTTCCCAGGCCCAGTCACAAATATTGAATCTGTTCGTACTCTTATGCTAGAGTTTTAATTTGACAGAAAAAAAATACTGTTAATCGTTTCAGGTTATTTTAGTTGGCAAGTGATTAACTCTTGGAATAGTCTTCCTGTGGAATAGTCTTCCTGTGGAGGTTGTTAGTGCTGCCTCTGTAAATCATTTAAAACAATTATTGCACTGTTAAAATTAGGTGTTACAGGTACGCCCATTGTAAAGGTGTTCATGTACACCCATGGTACTCACAACACCCTAAGTGAGTATTGTATATAGCAGTCAGAGTGTTGGTGAACACCAGAAATGTCATTTTACTCCCCATTAATAGCTGAGCCACTGTAAGGGTGTTTGTCTACACCTTGGGATATATTAAAACCCACAATCAGGTGCTTCTATTGAAAATTAAGTTATAAGTACATTTTGTAAACTTCTATAATAGTGACTTGGAAACAACCATGTGGTAAGTATAAAGTGTTGCAAAAATTACTGTGTACCACTACTGTGCTTTGTTGTTGGTAATCACAAAGTGTAAAGTGAAATCAACATGACGGTTATTAATATTACAGCTGGTTAATATTACAGCCATGACGGTTAATATTACAGCCATACGGCTTTACAGCCGGAAAGCCTACATTTCTTTCCACCATGGAGAGCACTAGAACACTTACTGTGACACATTTTAGCTATTCCTAGAACACCCTTTGGGAGTATAGTAACACCTTTGTTATACTTATCAGCTGCTCCTAGAGCACCTCTGGGGAATACTATACAAATCCCTTCAAAGGAGTTTAATTTAAACAGCAGTTAGAACACCCATAAAAGTGTTTGGAATACTCCCTATTTTTAACAGTGCATGGACACACACCATGCACACACAATGTACACACACCATGCACACACAATGTACACACAATATACACACTAATGTATAACTAAAAGTGTAATGGTCAGGTAGTGCTATAGGCAATTGCCTTTCTGCACCTGTTTAATAAATAAACAAATAAACAATGCCAAGACACTAGTTATTTGTGAAGCTTACATTTGCTCCAGCTATTGATTTCAGAGTATACAAAATCTTAGTGAATCAGCCTGTATGATGTTTACATGTTACCCCATGTAGTAAAATCCTACAACTTTGATTTCCAGTGGCATTTTTAATAGTGTTATATATCATTGTGTGTTACTGTATTCTCATAGAGGTATAGGATAAGAGGCAGTGGGTAGGCATTTGATATATAGGCTTGAGCCAATTATGTTTTGAAAATAGCCTATTATGCTTTTGAGCAGTGCTCAAAAATTCAGCCTATTATGCTTAAAATCATGCTTTCAAAATCAAGACTATGCTCTAGAGTTGGCTGTTTTATTAGAGTATATCAGCCTTTCCTGACTGTTGTGTTAGAGTAAGTGACTGCTCTATTAGAGTATCTCGACCTTTTTTCCATGAAGTGTAAATAATCAGCCAAGAAACAATAAAAAATAAAAACATTACACATTTTCTTGATAGTAAATGCAGTAAAGGCATGTTCATGTTTTGCTGTATTTTGGCATGCGCATTGTGCGTTTTAATTAAAATTCTTGAAAATTGTCCTATTATGCTAGCATAATGCTTGATGCTGTTACTAGCCTATTATGCTCGAAATTATGCCAGCATAATTGGCGCAAGCCTAACAGTATATACAAGAGAATGAAGGAAGGAGAGTCCACAATGACTAATGGAACAGTGTACCTATTTGTGACCTGCTCTTCCAAAACCAGTTTTATCACAGTTTGAATTGTAATGCAAACATGACTGGTTTTGGTTCAACTTGTCACAGGATGTTATAGTGTATGTTAGTATGACAAACATTGCTCTGACTGCAGTGCTACATTTCATTGTTTCTTTGTACAATTCATAAAGCTGCCATAAATATCAATTAAAATTTTGGATACAGTTGAAGGATACACTTACGTAGTTTGTAATTTAATTGTTTACTATAATAATTATATTTCTACACATTTTGTTTGTTACAGAAATTGCAGGAAAAGTTTGCCAACTAACAGCCACTACCCAAGGAGAAATCGATCTACTCGTATAATCAATGGTCCCACAGGCCATTCTTTTGAACTAAGGTTTAGCACTATGAAAGAATTGATGTTGCAGCCAGTATTGCCTCAGCATCAACTGTCTGAGCAAACAGTAATGCATAATAACAATAATATATGATGTGAGTAATATATATCAAATAAATTGTTTAAGTCATTATATACGTATACCTTGCACATGAGCAGTTAAATTAATCTAATTCCATGGACATGAGTAATTATTTGGTAGTTAAAAGAGTTCCATGTACTTACAATCAATTCATATTGAACTTGAGAAATGTAACTGAACAATTTGCACAGACGATTTGTGAACAGAATGGTACAATTGTTTATTCACAGTGTTTATTGTGCTGAATTCAATAACCATAGCTCAGTATACCCCTAGCATTGTCTAATCATTAAGATTATGAACAATGTAGTTGATATTATAACTCACGTGTGTAAATTGTTCAGTTGCATTTTGCAAACAATCTGAGATTGACTGTATTTGAAATTGACTGTATGTGTGTTTTATTAATTGAAATGTGGTGGACTGTATCATACATGAGTTTTTATAATGATATTAACTACTTATTATGTAAAACAGATACATACAATATTTTAAGAGCAGACCTAGCCTGTAGACTAGTTATGTTTTGTAAAGCTAATGATTTGATTAATATTTTGGAGCCATTCTGGCACCACCCCTATAAGGGTAGAAAGGTCACCTCTTCATATGCAATAAGCACCGCTAAAATAATTATCACTTTAACCCTCGTTCTCTGCAATGGTTTTACACTACTTGGGGTAGGACAAGACCATGTGCACTAAAAAGCACTAACAAAAATATTGGTTTTATTAACTCTAGTTATACTAGCTACCTGTTGAAAGTAGTAGATCATAAAATATTATTGTAATCATTGATGACCGGATATTATACTGTTGGCATGAAAGTTGTGACCACCACACATCATTGTAAGTCTAATTACTCCATAATGGCAACATTTTTCCAATGTGAATTACACCATTGCAAACAACAAACTAAATGTGACCAAATTTGCCTTTCCCGCACATTTTACATGTGAGCAAACAAAATGTTGAGTCCTGATTAAGCTGTTGTTTCAATCAAAATATATATAGTCAGATACTGTAGCTTTACTTGTAGAAAAGCTCACACCGGGATAAAAGAAGTTTTGAAGTATCAAAATTCAAAAATGGGCCAAAATTTGTGTGTGAATAAGGTACCTTTCCACAAATGCAGTCATAAATAGGACTAAAATATATATCAAGCCTCTTTCTCTACATTTTGTATAGGGTCCATACAGCTCATGTGAAATACTTTCAACACTTGTGCAATATTATTATACATTGATGTAGTCTTGTCCTACCCCCTGACTCAACATATTGTTTTATATCTCCTACCTGCATTAAGCAATTTTCAGGACTAGTTCTCTATACTGTCCAGTGACCAGTCAAGAACATTGGTGTGATCATGGAATAATTCACATGGGACAGATTTTAATGTAAAAAAAATATTTTAAATGATTTTTACCAAAAATAGGGTAGATTTATTGGCAATCTTTGGTGTTTCATTTGATAGCCACAATATCCAGCTACAAGTAGAAAAGAATTGGAAAAGCATATCCTGCAACAATTTTATGATAGTAGCTAATAAGATAATTCATTGGTGCATTAAAAGTGGAGGGGCTAAGCCTACTGTAACTAGGCCTGGGTCAAATATAAATTTTGCCCAGGAATTTTTCTAAATTTTCACCCATTATGCTCTTACAGTGTTATGCTAGTGAATGCTCTATTAGAGTATTTCACTATAAAGTGACTGTTCTATTAGAGTATTTCACTATAAAGTGACTGTTCTATTAGAGTATTTCACTATAAAGTGACTGTTCTATTAGAGTATTTCACTATAAAGTGACTGTTCTATTAGAGTATTTCACTATAAAGTGACTGTTCTATTAGGCCAATGAAACTTGATTAGCAGTTTCGCGTCATCGCCCGCATGCTTTTGATACACCCGCATGGAATTTCATTATTGGTATTTCAGATCGAAATACTCTAATAGAACAGTCACTTTTACTCTAATAGAGCAATCAGCTATACTCTAATGGAAAAATCACTTGTTATAGATTAGTAACGTACTTTAGCTATTTAATGCAAGAATAATCAGTGTAGATCTCACTGTTTTTTGGCAGAAATTTTCATGTTTGGATGTGTGTTGTGCTTTTGGAAATATAATGAATAATGAATAATAACCGCTCGCCCGCATCAAATTTTTAAAAATCTGAGCGAGAAACTGGTAATCAAGTTTCATTGGCCTTAGAGAGTGTCGATCTAAGTTATGTACGATGCATTTGAGTGTTCTATTGCAGTTTGCCGTTTCCACTGACTGCTCTATTAGGGAGTATCGATCTATTTTCATGGTCTGATACAGAAACTTCAAAACTTCATAATTTTTTGCCTCGTGCTAACTCGCTAATAAGGCGCTCGGCAACAAACCAATTTCCAATAGCACATCTTTCCTAGCACTATCCCCACCGAACTTTCTACCTCCATTAGCAGGCCTGACTTGGTCTTGGTTTCTAAGGATTCCATCTACCTGTTTAAGTTGACCATTCCCACTAATACTCAACAACAAGCAGGGGCGGATCCAGGGGAGGTTCAAAGGGTTCCATGGAACCCCCCCTTTTCAAAGAGCCTCTCTTACTCGAGATACTCTAATAGAGCAGTCACAGTATTCTTAAGAGCAGTGTACAGGCTACGTGTGGAGTTATGAATAAGGAAATTATAGTTGGTGAGGGTATCTATGGTGAGGGGCAGCTATTGTCAGTAGGGACCCGCCGATTATGCTCATAATTTTACCTATTATGCTATGCTGCACTGCTAAAAAATTTACCTATTATGCTTAATTTTATGCTCAATACTTACCAATTATGCCCAATTATTTATGCCTCAGTTCTCATGCTCTGCTAATAATTTCCAATTTATGGATAAAAATAAGTGGCTGAAGCACAAACTTACTTGTCAAAATGAATATCACAGAAAAGATTGATATACTCTAATAGAACAGTCAGCTATATGATTGTTCTATTAGAGTTACTGACTGTTCTATTAGAATATATCGATCTTTCTGTGATAGCTATTTTGATAAGCAAGAATTCATACTATTACACAAATATTCTACCTATTATGCTAGCATTATGTTCAATGCTTTCAGACACCTATTATGCTCATAATTATGCCAGCATAATCGGCGGGTCCCTAATTGTCAGCAGGTGATGATCTTTTTTTTTTTTTTGGTCTTCGACTTACAGCTAGGCTGAAGTTGCAATTACAGAGTGGAACCCTCCTTTTAAAAAGTCTGGATCCGCCCCTGACATGTACATTTGTTGGCTGCAAGAGCTCGGAAGGAAGATAGATATGGCTCTTTATTGTATGATCTTCAACGCACTGGGTTATTATTATTTATTGTTAATCAGCAGGACCCTCCAGGGGTATAATGCTGATGTGCAATTACATGTGTACAATTTCCATTAGTTACTTAACTATATAAGTATGTACAATTACGACAAGTTACTTAATTATATACATATGTACAATTACAATAATTAGCTATAAAAATATATACAATTACGATAAGTTACTTAACTATATACATAGAAGGGGCTAATTTTTGCTTAAATTCTTCAACACAGTCAGTCTCAATAATCCCATCATCTAATCTATTCCATTCTGGTACAGTTCTTGGGAGGAAGGAATATTTATATACATCAATTCTTGGGTTAGCTGTTGATCTCATATATATTTCTATTGAGATAGGATGTCTGGGTCACTTTATGCCAGAAACACTTGCTCAAGTGGCTACTGCTTGTTGTGTGTCGAAGAAAACTGTACGGTCACTGTTTGAGCAGGCTGCTCGTATTGCCATCTCCTGATCTTACAGAATTTTCAATTCTAGAGCTTCCCTGGAGTGGGATCTATTGGACCTCTTGACCTGAACTTTGTTACTATGTAGTTAATTTTGTACTGTAAGTTAAGTAATGTAAGTCAAGTAATGTAAGTCTTGCCAGGGCTCCTGCCTCCTGCATGCAAACTGATCACTCTTTGGCTTTCAGTGTATGGTAACCCTGAGTCTAGGCCCCTGTTTGTATACTATATATTGTCTTAAGATAATCAATAAGACGTTTATCATCATCAATCAAAAATTACATACAACCATATTGTGTATCAAGGTACGGTATGTATCTTAATTAATTAACAAAGCAGTTATACTTCCTAAAATCAAAACTTCCAAATGCTAATAGAGGCCTAACTGAAAATACACTCTTTGTTACTAAAATTACAAACGTAAATGTATACTGTAATGAAAAATTAGAACAAAAACAAGGTACTGACTGTAAGTAGCTAAAGCTCTACCAAGACTTACATAACACTGTTTAATTGTGTGATCACTCTATCCATACTAGGACGTTTCTGAATCATTTGATCAACACAAGCAGCAATGAGGGGTATAATACTACTCTCTGGTACTCTCCAGTTGACTTGTTGTAACATTGATGTGTTGAACACACCTGTTGGTAGTCTTCGAGAACACATCTCATACAACAACACTCCAAGACTGAAAGCATCCATAGCAGGTGTATGGGGACCTTTGCTTGGATCAAGGGCTTCCGGGGCGGCATACACCGGATTTCCTGCATTCACTGTTTGACTTAACCTCATAAAGTTAAAAGAGCCAAAGTCAGACAATTTGGGAAGCCACTGATTATCTGGTAGTGAGTTGAGAAGAACATTAGCGCTGCTAACATCTCGATGGAGTATTGGGGATGGGGTTGTCTTGTGGAGGTAATTTAATCCACATGCTATTCCAGCAGCAATAGGAATAATTTGGTCGCTGGAGAGTTGACCATTTTCCAAAAGTTTCCGTAGACTGGTTTGCATCATTTCTGTAACAATAAGGGGAATTCCCTCATTTGTGGCTCCTATGAACTGCAACAAGTTAGGATGACGACACCTTGCTGCCATTGTCATCTCCCTTTCAAACACAAGTAAATTGTAATCAGAGATCAACTCATTGTGAAGACACTTCACAGCCACTTTACAGCCACGGAAAGTTGCTTCCTTTACCCAACCATATGCTCCTCTCCCTAACTCCTTCTCCTTTAGACTTATCTCATTTCTATATATAATCCATGTCTGTTGTTGTTGTTGCAGTGTGTTATACTGTTGCTGTTGGAGTAGATGGTGAATTTCTTGCGCTTGCTGTTGGAGTAGTGTTTCATCCTCTTGTTTTTCATATCTACGATTCTGAAATTGCATTTCTTGAACATGTATTTGTTGCTGAAGGCTTTGGTTATCATGTTTTTCTTGTCTAAGATTTTGTAATTCTGTTTCTTGAAGATGTATTTGTTGTTGAAGGATTTGGTTATCCCATTTTACATGTCTAAGACTTAGTAGTTCTGTTTCTTGTAGGCGTAGTTGTTGTTGTAGGCTTTCATTATCCTGCTTTACTTTTCTAAGGTTCTGCAATTCTGTTTCCTGTAGATGTATTTTCTGTTGAAGGCCTTGGTTGTCTTCTACTAGTTGTTGCTTTTGTGTGCCAATCAGCTTATTATCTTGTTGTAAACTTTGTAATTGTCTCTCTAATTCTTGTACACGTGCACGTTGATGCAAATATTGCTGATTAATTGAGGTATCCTATGTAAATTATACATGTTAAGTGTGTTAGTTTCTGGCTAATATGGTACTTCTGTATTTTGTATTCTTCTATTTTATTCCATCACCTACTGTATTTTGATTAGATAATGCCCTGCTCATAATTATTTTTATAATCTACTACTTTTTTTACAAATATGTAGTGTCTCACTACGTATACTTTTATAAACCAATATACTTTCTTGAAAATGTATAATCTGAGCTTACAATATAAACACTAAAGACATTGATTTTAAGTCAGGTCTATATTTAAAATCTTTAACAATATACTGCATGTGAAACAATGTAGATGCATTACCCTAAACCTCATGAAAATCACTTGTGTTGTTACAAGAAATTAAATTGCTAGCTACTTACAGACTTTACAATATTAAAATACAGCACTTGTAGAAACATTACTGTTCTATTAGAGTGATTGACTACTCTATTAGAGTGCTGACTAATTGAAGTGCTGGGAGGAGCCATTTCCCATATACAGTACGAAGTGAAAATAATTGAAGGGTATAGAAAATGGTGGGGCATGTACATGTAGTTGTCTCTTGTACCATATAGCCAAAATATTTTGAGGGAAAATTTTAGCTGATTTTGTGGTTCAATGAAAATTTTATCTTTGAAATATTTAGACCTCCATATAGTCTAATACATTTTGAAAATTTGCAAGAAATTTAAATTAGGTAACATTACTCATGCAACTTTGAAAAATTCGCCCTTAGGCTATACGGTATGTCCTATCTTAAATAAACGCCTTATTACAAATAAATAAGTGTACCAGAATATTCTATGATCTTTGTGAAGATCTTTGGCAGTTGTCTCATCACCCTAAGGTTGTTGTTGCATGTTGCAGAGATTTGGTGCCACCGAGACACAACTGGTGAGTTGATTGTACATGTATTTGCATTGTAAAAATTAATTGTATAAGGTAAGCAAAGTTCATTTAATTAGCGCATACCATGACAGCATGTGTTTTGTACAGTGGAGTCTCTATCATGATAGTATAAAATTATTGGACCAGGACCTTGGACCATGGTGAAAATTTTACATCTATATTATTTAGAGGCTGTATGGAGATGACACTGTAGTATCCCAATATCTCAATAATCCTCACTAGGTTAATAGTGCTGTGAAAACCAGTCATCGTAGGGACAAAAAATTCTGACCTTATTAAGGAGGTGGCTATGTTATTTACACAGTTGGCATGTGTGGGGGATTTTTACAATGGCCAGTTTAGACAGGTGACAGGTTTCACTGTGTTAAAAACAGATCTATGAAGCCAAAAAGAGAATAATACTGTAGGCTTATAGTATCTACATCAAGTTTTATGTACACTAGAGAACTTATTAGTGCTGTGTATCCTATTCAATAGTTGCTCCATTCAATGTATCAATCATGGGGAAAAGCAGATACAATATTTGAGATCAGTTAGAGTTACAGTGCTCATCCGATGGTGGACCAGAACTGTTGGAGCAGGAATGGGGCCAATCAATTCTCACACAAAGTGACTACTAACGCCAGCACCCTTGTCATCCCCAACATAACGACAGCAGATGGAGGAGATTACACGTGTATGGTGACCAGCGATGCTGAGTTTATTAGCCATTCTGTCACTAAGTGTTTCATACATATAATTCATTAGAGTACGTATGTTAGCTATACTACTTTTGCTATCACAGTGGGTCGAAAGACAAGGAAAAGACCAACTTCATGCTTTACACAAAGAAAAAAGAAGAAAGCTAAAAAGTAAAAGCTTACTGACAAATTCTAACTGATAAAACAATTCACTAATTAGTATGTAACTTGAATTTGATTATTGTGATAATTGTAATGATTTTTTTCCGGGGTAACCAGTACCCCTTTCCACCACCCCTAGCATTAGAGCATTAGATGTTAAAATGCTAGCCAAAAAAGACACTGAATTAATTGAGAAGAAATTGAGTTAAGGGAAAGACACCTGACCTTCCATCAAAGCAAGGTCAAGATCCATATGGGTGACTGGACAGCCACTACAGTAGTAAGAATTTGATAACTGCAGCATGAAACTTGAATTCACATCTTTACTTGAAGATGAAAAGAAAACTTGGACATCATTTATGTGATCCGAACTGACAAAAGGGACAAACACAAAACCACACTGTACATGAACACACTATCACATTTCACAGTCAGACGTAGCCTGGGGTAACTGGTCTACTTCTGCTGGTTGTTTTTTCCTGGCCCAGTGGTGATATATAAGTACGAGCAGTCTGGGGCCTCAATGGAATTGTGATCAGCAAGTAGATGGCTGTGTGTGGCTCTCAAGCCCCGTGGTGTTGGGTAAAGGCCTGCTGTGCTGGTAGCTTATTTTGCTTTTATGTTAGCCAGTTTTAGCCATGAATGACCCATAACTTGGCCTATTTCAAAGATGCCTTATTGATAGCTTTGTATGTTATATGCAAATTTTCAATTCATGTTTACATATAATATCTATGCTGTAATTCAAGGGCGGTGGAGCAGGCCAATGAGTGAGGGGGCCAACTTGGGTGGTGAAAGTTTTGAAAGCAATAATTTAAATCACAATTTACTACTAGCCAAAAGTCAATTACAATTACATAGCTTTTGGCCACAAATAGCCCCCTTTTTACCGCTTGACATGTACACACCAAAGAAGCAAGGCTGACTTGAAAGGTTTAGATAAAGAATAGACTGAGATAGAGCCAGAATATAAAGAGAAACTTGAGTGCAAGGTTTGCTTTGAAATGCGAAACAATCGTGGAGCTAATCCGCAAATGGCCAGCTGTTTACAGATTTGCTAGTCGCAGAGAACTTGAAAGATATGTAGAGAGAGAGCCTCCCAAGAAGCACTAGAAAGTGTGACTGATATGTAGATCAAGAAAGACAGATTTTGTTTATACCATACAGTGTCCATTACTACTACTAGTTTGTACCCATTGTCTGCTGTACTAACAGCTTCATTCAGATTATAATACAAATGGTTACAAAATATAACCACTACAGTCAGAAGTCATTGGAGCTACATGGTGGTACTGTATAGGTGTACCCAACCTTCATCACCCAGCTGGTGCAGATGACATTTATGAATTAATACACATAGCTAACTGCATTCAAGATGAGATATTAGCCAAGAAACATCACTGTCCTGCATGTAGCTAATCTGTATAATATCATAGCTACAGCTAACTGCTTTAACTAACACATGTCATTTAGCATATATAGTGCATGTAGTCACATTTTCAATTCCACAACTCGGGCTTGCCCCAACATGCTTTAGCATCTGTCTTGTTACTATGAAGGTGTGGAATACCAGCACTACACTACATGTAACCCATTGTGTTGTACTATTATGGGTACTCACAATAATCTTAGTACAGTGTATATTGATAAGTTAATGCATCAAAGTATAATTATCATGCTGTGCTATTAAATTTGTACAGAGTTGGGGGTAACTAGTTACTTTAGTAACTAAGTTACATAACAGATTACTTTTAAAGTAACTAGTAATCTAACTAGTTACATCCTTTGTAACTTGTAACTAGGATTACCTGTCCTCAACGTCACTTAGTTACAAAACGTTACAATAGTTACATAGTTACTGACAATGAAATAAGAATACGCCTTAATGTTTGTGCCATAAATGCTACAGCCAAGTTAAGTAGACACATTCTGTGTATTGTTCTTCATGATTTTGCCTGAGTAACAAAGAGAACAATAGTTGAAGTAGTAAAAATGACTACAGAATTATAACTTTAAAGAATGTGCACATGCATGTATGCATAATTTTCTTCCATTGCACTAAGGCATATCTGAGCACACTAATCACAAAACGGTGTTTAAAAAGGTGCTAAACAAGCATATAAAAGTAACTAGTAATGGAAGTATTAGTTACCTTTTGAAAAGTAACTGTAACTAAGTTACATAGGAAAAGAGTAACGAGTAACTAGTAACTAGTTCCTTTTTTGAAGTACGTAACTACCCCAACTCTGAATTTGTAACAATCATTCAAGGGCAGAGCACCCAAAAATATTCAACAATTGTACATATCATTGCTTTGACTTACTGTCTGTCCAGTGAACTTGCTCTCCAATTGCCTCAACTCACAGCTTTAGTTAATTCCTGTACATAAACACCTAGATATGTGACCGGGCCTCTGAAAATATATAGGGCATACGGTCACATGAAATTTGTCTACTTTAATGAAATTTTTTGACTCATAACTTTTAATGTCACAATAATTATGAACTAATAAATTTATCTTTTATTGCACATTTAATTTGCCTTGTGATGTAAGTCACAATACTGAGTTCCACAGTTAAGTGACATGGTATAGTTTGTGCCCACATGTCTTATTTTCGCAGGCGGGCCTGGTCACATATTATTATTACGTTTAGTACATGTGCTTGAAATCAAAGGGCTGCTATCAGTGTTACAAATCAGTTGTAACAAGTTTACAGATGTTTGTAACATGGCTACAAGGAGAAAGTTATAAAAGCCAGACCTGAATGGAACTGGAACAGCATCAAAGAGAACTAGCACCAGCATTATAATACTAGAAATTACCACATCAATAACAACGCAACACTGCAACAACGCACAACTGCAACACCACAACGCTGCAACAACGCAACACTGCAACAATGCAACACTGCAACAATGCAACACAGCAACAACACAACACTGCAACAATGCAACAATGCGACAAAGCAGCAAAGTACTAATTCCATACTTCGCCTGCACTACACTACATACCTGCTAGACTACACCACAGTAATATTCCGTCAGTATTCTGTAACTGTTGAGGATGATTTTCCTGACTTTGACTTCGGTTAGTAGCTAGTAATTTGTATATGGATGGTAGTAATTAGGTTGTAAGTGGTAGTATATAGGTAGTTGCAAACTGTAACGTATTAGTTGGACTAGGAATCTCAAGAATGATAATCATCAGTAGACAAACCAATACAACCTGTCATAGTCCATGGCCATATCTACTTAGCTATAGCACATACAGTAGCTATATCAAGACTTCACAATGTTGTGTTTACTGGTAAATTAAACAAACATGATTATGTACAGCTCATAGCTATCAGCTAATGTATTGATCATGTGTTCAACAATCCGCAAATGTAACCAGGCCTGCAAAAACATAACATCCTGTACACTACACATCATATCTCAATACCAAAATAGAATATTTGCATTCTGTAACCTATAATATTATATATTATGAAGCCAAATAAGGTAAAATAAAGGCTGAAAATTGAGTCATACCTTGAAGGGAAAAGTGAAACAGTAGACAAATTTCTTGTTCTCACATGCCCTACTTTCATAGACTACTCAGTCACAAAATAATTATATTGTGATACTATAGCTACTGTGCTCAGCAAAAAGAACTGATCGATGCAAGAGATAACTTTGAAAGATCAGCAACAGTTTGTCATTGTACTAGTTTCTAGTTGGATAGCATAAAAACATGTGTCTACTGGTTAGTTTATTTGTTTGTTAAGGCTTTACAAGGTCTGTAGGACACCTGGTCCTACAGCCTGTTTAGAGTTGTTACATAAAGTGTGTTTGAAAAGGAGAAAAATCCAAGACTGGACCTAGTCTGGAAAAAATACCTGACTGGTAAAGTGTGAAAATGTTAGTCTTTCATCTCAATTAGTTGATCATCAAAATAATTTGTACACTTACACAATAGTATAAACTCATGATAATCAACAAAATCACTGCACAAACGTGAGAGTGTTAACAGTTAGGTAGTAGTTGGAGAAGACCTGAATCTTCTTGTATAGCAGTCACTAACATAACAGGGACAGATCCAGACTTTTTAAAGGGGGGTTCTACTTTGGAACATATTATGATCATGAGCTACAGTGTACCTAGAAGTAGTATTTCATAACAAATAACACTCTCTATGATCCAGCTATGTTTCGCATCCCATGCTATTCAGGCCTTTAAAAATGCAACTGAACATAAAATGATGATTATTTTTAGAGGTGCCTATTGCGTATAAAAGATACTGATTAGCATATTAAAGTGATTTTGCAGTAAAGAAAGGTAGAATGAATGTTTTGTCTTTATTAGTGTTCGTAATGAGCAAGTACTTATTTGACTGATAAACAGCAACTTAATAAAGCTCTTCCAAAAAGGGGTTCCATGGAACACTTTGAACCCCCATGGATCCACCCCAGCATAACTAATTGAACAAAACATGTGTACACAAGTTGGTAACTATGGTTACTAGGTTGTAGAGGTAGGGATGCAAGAAGCCAGACCTGTTGGACCAAAATCTTTGTCCTTCTAGCACCATCTACAGCTGACCACAGGCAGTGCATGGTTTACATTTGTGTCTGAGTCAAAAAGTTATAGAAACTATAAGAATACAGACTGCATTGAACACTTGTGAAGCTGTGCAATGAAATTTTCTTGTTTTGCTAAAGATGTAATGCATGTCTATCAAAACATTGAGTAGGCCGTCCTCAAGTGTAGCTACATATTAATCAGGCCAAGTACATATGTACCAACTAGTAAATACTTTGCAATTTTTATGATCCTTATAGGCTTGGTTATTCATAGTCTGGCGCCGCCACTGTAGGCCTGCGTCAAAGCATAATAGGCTGGAGTGTTATGCCAGCATAATGCTAGCATATTAGGTGGATATTTCGAACCATGGAGCTTAATTCCATGAAAATGGATTAATATTCCCTAATAGAGCAGTCAGTGGAAACTGCAATACAGCACTCAAATGCATTGTACATAGCACCTAGGATCGATACTCTCTAATAGAACAGTCACTTTGTAGTGAAACACTCTAAAAGAGTATTCACTAATCAAAATGGTCCAAAATTATGGTAAGAACTATTGCTAACCTAGGAGCATAATGCAAGCATAATGGGAACACTGAAGAGCATAATAGGTGAAAATTTAAGGAAATTCCTGAAAGCATTTAGGGAAAAATTTTGAGCATATTTAATTTGACTCAGGCCTAGCTACCAGCCCATTCGCAAAACGTAAAGGTGTGATGAAGTACAAATACCGAAAGGAATTCAATTAGACAGTGCACGTAACTGCTTGTTACATCAGATTATTCCCTCAATTCATACAAAAGCGTTGTGTTTCCAAGGCAATTTCTGTGTGAACGTCGAGTCATTGGCACACATTAATTGGCTACCACTGAATCTGAACCAGGCCCTTATATTTACGGAAGGGCGGGCGGTGCCAGACTATGCTATTCGTATCAAAAGTTTCAAAGCGATCAATTTTATCTTTCAATGCACCGAACTGTCCAGAATTAGGTGGTGTCTGGATATTTTTGATCTTAAAAACTGACTAGTTTCTGGAAACCGGTAACCCACCCCCAAAGAACCTTGCCACATAATTTTTATAGTGACAACCTACATTATCCCAGAACATAACTGTACATCAGCGAAGAGCAACTGGAGTTAATTACATACATATAGCTTCAGAAACAGACACATGGTGGGATTATTATTGTATTGTAGCTTGGTTTGTAGGGGCAACTCCCGCCACCATGTATTCTGATAATCAATTCATTTGGAACTACTGTATTAATTGTTATTGTGTGAATTGCTTTACCGGGGATAGCTTGAAAATGTTTAAATGATTATCATTGGTTTGTCAAAGGTAATACCATCTTTTAGTCATTCCCAACTGCCTCAGAGTGCAATACGTATGTAGCTATAGCTACGGTGTATACTACGATCATCTAATGTAAGAGATTGAATAGTGATCCATTGTTTGACCCTCATGCAATTCATTAGTTAGTATGGGTAGCTAGTGGTCTATTGTTTTGACCCTTACGTGATGATGTTCATCAACTAGCATGGGGTAATCAGCAACTTGAAGGAACAGGGGTAGTGCCAGCATGTAGAGATTGGAAGAACTAGTGGTTTAATGATAATCAATTAACAATGGAGAAACAAAGTTGAGAATCAATCACTGTATGCTAATATAATAATTATGATGTGATAGATGTGTGGCAATTTTTGATAGCATACCTAATAATGATACAGAATTGGCAATGGATAGAAGTGGAATCAGAGACAATTATTTAATGTGAGAAACTTTGTTATGTGAAGTGATTTACCTTGAACAGAAGGTATTTTATTGAGGAGTCTGAAGTACAGTATTTAAATTTAAATTGGACTTTTAACAAAACACTCTAACAAAGCAGCCAAATACAGAGAAAAGCATCAATAAAGTTGTGGACAGTACATGTATATTATTACTGTATAATGTCTATGGTAACAATTATTTACCAGTGCTCCATGAAATTATTCATACACAAAAGTGAACTAAATACTTGTTGTAGTTTTTGGACTTTGAGGTGGTACTGATTCAACTGAACATCGTCTCATTGAATCAAATGATATTATGAATGATGGTACTTCTGATCTGTTGAAAATAAGGGTGGGCGTCCTTTTTATGCCTTCAGATGATGTTTGATCTTCTCTGCACAACATAAAAAACTATTTAATATGGTAACTACACAGATCACCCAAGTTAAGGTTTACTACTACTATAGGAGGGAACCATTGACTTTCAAGTGTCCATAGCAGTAATTATAAATGTGCAAAGAATGATTATAACATTTAGTCTAAATAGTTATATCTTAATGGTATGCTGTTTTGCAGAATTAAAAGCCTACCAGTAGCAAACAAAATTAATATAATAAAAACAAACAAAATACAATCCTAATTTTACAAGTCTCTACACAGTAAATTGAAATGGATCAATTTGACCTCCATGGGTTAATTTAAACTACAGAAATTTTAGTTGAAATGACCACCTAAAGGTGGTTGTAACTGGGGTAGGCATCTAAACTATATCAGTCAAAATAACTAGGTATGTAAGTCAATATAACTGTTCACTTAGGATGTTGAATTAATGTATTTTGGTAATTTCAGTGTGTACTGTCAAGTCTACTATAGTAAAGTTTAGAGATGACCAGCTACATGGTTAAATTTACATTGGTACACTGTTCATTATAACATTTGTAGTTAATACTGTTACATCCCACAATCAAAAGTGAACATGGAGAACATAGGTTTTACATACAATTAATTTTGAAAACTCTATATGTGACCAGATTTAGCAAAATCAACCACACGGGCGCAAAAGCCAAAAGTGAGATAACACCAGCATGAAGTAGCTGCACTATCAGGCTAACAATTTCCATATCAAACTCGCCTTCAACTTGTCAGGTCTGCTTTTGGTGGACTGTTCTCTGGAAGCCTGTATTACCACACCAGACGTCTGTACAGCAACAGGGAAGTGTTTTGGGGGGTTCATACACTCTGGACAGACGAGCAGGGAGCTGAATGTGTGATGTATGCCAGTTTTGTGAGATTTCAGTCTATTTCCTGCCTCTGATGGGCTCTTTTGTGGTCTGGTGCCTTCAGTTACTATTCTCGTCCATTTTGTAGTCTATCTCTTGCCTTCCCCACCACTCCACCCCTTTTTGAGGACTCATGGACCAGCAACACTGATGAAAAAAAACCTATCTAAAATGGCAGGAAACTCTACAGGGATTACCTAGGCCACTAGCTGCTCTTAAAGGTTGTGAATTGCTCCATCTTTGCTGAAAAATCCAAACGTGTAGCTGCTATGGCTGGTGAGTAACAAAGCTTTAAATTATTAAAATATGTTTTTCTCTGAATCAACAATGTGCCCATACGGGTGATTTTCCAAAATCCAGTCACATAATTTAAGATCAAAGTATTAAGATGCAATATGTAACAATTATTGTGAATATGTGTCATAGATAGATTAATGTACTGTAATTAGCTTTTTTATCATTGTAAAATAATTTTCGTATGCAAAACTTGTATGAAAATTTCTTACACGAAAACTTTTACATAAGATTGAACTACTCTAATAGAGCAGTCATTCATGTAAATCATACGAAAATATTTTACACAAAACTTTTTATTATAAATTTTTTTTCAAAAAAATAAGGTATGTTATTACTAGTGATGACTGTCTCATTAATTAATGTAAGCAAGCAAACAAATAAACAAATATAGTGTGACGAGAGTCAATTTTACCACAGATGGTTAAATGACCATTATGGCAAGGTTATTTCAAACACTTGGCTAGAGGTTGAAGAGACCATGGGACATTTGGGTAATATGACTATATCTTACAAATAAAATAAACAAGTACATCCTTGGGTCATTACTACCAAAAAATCGGCCATTTGAATTTCAGGTAAAACAACCCAAAATTGGGTCATTTGTAACTACTTGAATTTACAGTGTACTGTACACCAAAAGTGTATATTCTAGTACATCATTGTCTTCTCATTTCTTTACAAAATTTGAATGATAATAATTTTCATTGAATGGCTTCTTCAAAATAAAGAAAGGCCAGACGTGGCAACACATTGACTGCAGGTAGTAATAGTATACGGTGTACAAAGGCTTAGGCATGAGACCATTATGCGCATAAAATTAATTTAATTTATTGCTGTGTAAGTTTACATAAATGTTTCAGTTTTTTTTGTTTAGCTAGTTGCTGCTATATAAGAATACTGCATTTCATATTAATTGTGGCCTGGCCTGCAAAAACAGGGCACGTGGGCACTCTCTATACCCTGTCACACTACAGGTCATATCTCAGTACTGGAGCAGAATATCTGTAACGAAGACAGAAGGACGCCAAGGCTCAATCGTTTCGGAGGGATAACTCGCTTCGTTTTGGCTCACATAAGACTGGTCATAATTTAAACAGAGTGTACACTTTTATACATTATATCACGTGCACATAATGATGACATCATAATAATAACACACATTACAAATGTTCAAGTCCTGCTTGCAATATAATTTAGACAATCACTCCTCAGTCTCGACATCCTCCCGGGAGAGCAAATAAAATAGAAGTTGGGTTATCCCTCAAACATTTATGTATTCGTTGTCGGGCGATCAAATGAGCCTTCCTTTTCTTATCATGTTTAGTAGAGTATTGTTCCTGGTTATTGATATCATCATATTCAGTAACATCATCCTCAGATCTTCTATTGTCCATCATAGTTATCTGTTCATCTGTTTTACTAGGCAATTCCAGTGGATAAAGGTGACATATAGCTCTAGCAATCACACCACCACTTGGTAAAAGAACCTCTGCTGATCTAATTTGACCATCACGTCCAGTTATCAACTTCTGAATTTTACCTAGTTTCCAACTACATCTAGGGATGTTATCATCTTTCACCAATACTATGTCATCTATTTTAGGAACTCTTAATGTTGAGTGTCTTGAATTTTTGTGATAGATAGGTAAACTTTCTCGGAGACTCAATAAATACTCCTCCCTCCAAACCTTCCAAAACAAATCCAGATACTTCTGGCTTTTCTTCCAAGTCGTAAACAATTGTGTTGCAGTATCTCTCTTAGGTTGATAATCCTCATCTGTATGATAACTATCTTCTGTGGATGGAAGACCCAGTTTCCTGTTAGTAACCAAAAAATGTGACGGTGTCAACGTAAAGCCCGACTGAAAGTCTTCATACACATATGTTAGTGGCCTCGAATTAAGTACTGCCTCGATCTCTGTCAGCAAGGTAGCTAGTTGATCCAAAGTAAAATGTTTTCTTCCCAAAGCTTTCCGTAAACATCGCTTAACCATCCCAACTAACCGTTCATAAAGGCCACCCTGCCAAGGGGCCAAAGCTGTAGTAAAGCTCCATCTGATACCCTCACTAGAAACATAACTTAACAAATCCTTGTCTGTAAAAACTCTCCTCCACTGTTGATTTATCACCGTATTTGTAAGTTTGAATTGAGGAGCATTATCTGAAATTATGGAATCAGGCTTTCCTCGTCGTGAAATGAATCTTCTCAAACAATTTAGAAACTGCTCAGCCGTCAAACCCAATACCCACTCCAAATGTACAGCTCTAACAGTTAGGCATGTGAATAAACACACCCAAACCTTATGTAACTGACTTCCCTCCTTAACATACACTGGCCCCAAGTAATCAAGTCCAGTAAATTGAAAAGGATCAGATCTAGCCACTCTCTCACGGGGCCAAGGGGGCATCAGTGGCAATGGGAAAGGGGCACCTTCGTGTCTACGACAGATCATACAACATGATAAAACACTTCTTACTGCTACTCGACCCTGAGGTATCCAATACTCCTCACGGATTTGTGAAAGCGTATGTGCAACTCCAGCATGAATCAAGCGTTCATGCACTTCTTTAATCAGTAACCGTGTAAGTATTTCATGCCGTGGTAGCAACTTTGGACATTTGGAACTGTCAGTAGTTTCAGCATTTAGAAATCGTCCATAACATCGTAACACTCCATAGACATCTAACTTCAAACCAAGCTGGTGTATCAAACAGTGTTTTCTATCTTTCTCAATAGCAGTCAGTACATCAGCAAACCTTCGTTTCTGAACAACAGACACCCACAACAATGTTGCTACCTGTAAATCACTTGCACAAACTGACTGTCCATCAGACAATGAACTCAACACAAAGTACAATAACTTACACCTCCTTTCAATTGATTCCCTAATCGACTGTGTCAAAGTAAGCCAGATTCTTCTCCTAATAAACTTTAAACAATAAACAGTAACTCTCAAAAGTCTTCTCAAGGAGGAAAACTTCTTTTCATCAATTCCACAAATTGAGTTAACATTGTCAACATCATGACTAATGACTGAAGTCGTTTCATACAAAGCCCTTGGAACCCCACATTCCAATCCTTGTAAAATCTCGGGTGTCAATTGAGGTATACACCATTCTGGCCAGATGTTCTCTGCATCTTTAAGCCACGTAGGCCCATTCCACCATAATTTGGCTTCCTTAACTTCAGACACTAGCAATCCTCTAGTAGGAAAATCAGCAGGGTTCTGGTCAGATGGTACACATCGAAAAATAACATCAGATTCCTTTAACACTTCTTTCACTCTATTCTCAACAAAGGTGGGCAACGGCTTGTTGGTTTTTAACCAATGTAAAACACATGTTGAATCTGTCCACAAAATCCGTCTCAATGATGGTAATTTCAACTCCCTAGCAACAAAATTTGCTGCTCGTATTCCAATGTTAACAGCAAGTAACTCCAGTCTAGGAAGTGTAATATTTCCTTTCATCTTATGGGTACCCTTTGAAACCAATCTCATCTTTGAAAAGATAAGGTTTACCTTGACAGAACTATGTTTCTCTACACGAAGATACACTGCAGCTGCATAAGATTTCATTGATGCATCACAAAACACAAGCAGCTTATACTGTTCAGTAGTGTCCACATTGGCAACACGTCTATTTATCTTAAGAGTAGACAACAGTCTCAATTCAGTCAATATTTCATTCCATCTCTTATATAACTCTTCTGACAAAGGCTCATCCCATGACACACTCTCCATCCACAGTACTTGAAGAAACACCTTCCCATAAAATGTCACCGGAGTAACAAGACCCAGTGGATCAAAAACCTTAGCCACTACTTTCAATACCTCCCTTTTTGTAGGGATAACATCCGAGTTACTAAAATTAACTCCTCCAACTTGTAGGTTATCTTCTTTGTAATTCCATGGCATGCCAAAGGTCTTAACAACACTTCCTTTGACAACTTCAGTCTCCGGTAACAAACCAAGGAATTCAGATGAATTGGAGATCCACTCCCTTAGATTCATAGATGCCTTTCCAAAAATGTTCTTTGACTCAAAATAAATCTTGTGAGCTTCTTTCACAGTACCAGCTCCAAGTAGGACATTATCAACATAGATGTTCTCACTAATCTGTGAAGCAACAGGTGTGCCAATCTTCTTCAAATGATACTTGATTGTTCCTCCCAACAAAAAGGGACTACAAATAATTCCAAATGGAACTCGACAAAATCGGTAAACATCCAGATTTTCTTCAACCACTTCTAAGCTTTGTAAGTTCTTAAACCAGAGGAACCTTGTTACATCTCTGTCCATCTCCTGGATACCAACCTGCAAAAAGGCTTTCTCGATGTCAGCAAGCATGACAATTGGCTGGATCCTAAAACGAAGTAGGATACCACACAAGTCTGGTAATAACACAGGGCCTCTGTGAAGACACTCATTTAAACTCTTCTCTCCCCTCTTTGCTTTGGTTGAAGCATCATACACAATACGCAGTTTGGTTGTACTCTTAGCTGGTGTGATCACTGGATGATGAGGAAGATAATGGCATTGTTGACTTGTCCTTGTATCAGTAGTGACCTTCTCCACTATTCCTTGCTTAACTTGACTAGAAATAACTTCATCATATTTCTCAAGTAGATTTCTATCCTTCTGAAAACGTCTTGCCAAAGATCTAAGTCTACCAACTGCAATATCCAAGTTTTCAGGAATATCCAAGTTCTCATATTTCCATGGCCACTGTATCTGATACCTACCATCCTCAAAACAAATCGAGGAATTAAATCTTTCAAGAGCTTTATCATCATCAGTTATGTCCAATGGATCGCTGATTCCAATTGTTTCCAATCTCCAAAAGTCTTCAATACAAGTAACTGAATCATCAGAACATGAAACCATACTCATTTCAGGTAACATCTTATTAACCTCTGTCATCACAAGACAACTTGAAACATGTTGTTGACAACTTCTGATACTGTACTTTCCTGTAAGAATGTATCCTATCTTTGAGGATATCAAAAACAATCCTGATGGAAGTGTCAACTTCTCAGTACCCAAGATGGTCCAAAAATAATCAGATCCTATTAAGAGGTCAACATTCACCGGCTCTACATCCTTGGGAACAGTGTCAGCCATTTTCTCTGGAGAAATTGATAGCAAAAACTCTAGATCTGATGGTTGTATTGGGCCCCTTTGTATTGGGCCTGTAATTTTATTTATCACATTAGCATGAAGTGGTAAACAAGAATTGTTTTTAGTTATCACATTAAAGTGGACAACAAAGGTGTTTACCTGCTGAGGTGTCCTTGCAGCAAAGGTCGATATAGACAGTAACTCCTCACGATCACAAGTTAACTTCAACTTCTTAGCCAGCTGGTCAGTTATGAAGGTACGATGACTTGCACTATCCAACAAAACTTTTGCCATAATGGTTGCTGATCCATCTGCTGTCTGAATAGGAACAACTGCTGTCTGTAACAAGACCTTTTCTCCAGAAGCAATTAAAGCATGATCAGTGCCTACACTTGCATTAAGAGTTTCAGTAGGTTTATCTTGACTCCCCTCTGTTACTACATTACCAACATCATGGTCAGGAACAACATTCTTTCTCACTTCACCATCACCAAATCTTTGTGGACATATAGCTCGATTATGGTGTTGTTTTTTCCCACAATAATAACAACCATATCTCTGAGGTGATGAACAATCAGTAAATGTGTGTCCAACCTTAAAACAAAGAAAACAACGACCCTGAGTTATCAGTTTCCGCTTACGTTCAGCAAGTGTTTTAACTCTGTCACATTCATCATTAAAGTGGTCACCTCTGCAGAACACACAACTAGGACTTCTACCTCTTCTCTGTACATTAGTAGTAAAAGTGTCAACAGATGCCTGATTCAATAACTGCTTACCACCTCCGGACAAGGATTGACTCTCCTTTTGTCCTCCTTCATGTCTTACAGGTCGATAGTCATAATTCCTTCCTTTGGCATTAGCCACTCTTCGATAAGCATTCTCTTGAACAATCACATATCGACTCAATAACTGTCTCAATAATTCCATTGTCCATTCTTCATCACATTGTTTTGTGCTTTCCAACTTTAAAATGACTTCCAAAGGGAACTTGCTCAAAATCTGGTAAACCAGCATCCTCTGATTGTCAACTGTCTCACCTTGTGACTCCAACTGTCTCAATATTCTCTCAATATTATTGTGAGTGTACTGAATGTCACTGAACTTGCACGAAGAGGTTGGAAGATTCTGTAATTTGGCATAAAGCACTTCAACTATTGATTCCTTTCTTCCAAATCTCTCCTTTAAAAGTTTGAGTGCTACGTCATAGTTCTCCTCAGTTACAGAGATGCCTGAAATTGCAACAGAGGCAACACCTCGGAGAGTTCCCTTGAGATAACTGAACTTTGACACATTTGGTATCTTCTGCTTATGAACGGACGAATGAAAAATATCCCAAAATTCTGGCCACTTTAACAAATTTCCATCAAATATCGGTAAATGCAACTTCGGAAGATGTACTGACAACTGTGGATTGTTTACTGTAAAGGTATCACCTGATGAAGAAGAGGTCAAGGTCGCAGCTTGTACTTCCCGTGTAGCTTGTACAGTTGCATGGTCAATTATAGGTTGAAGGTTAGTTTGTGTTGAGGTTAGCATTTTCTGGTAGTTGGCTTGTTCTCTCTTCCTTGAGATTAATGTTACTCTTGCTTTCAATCTGGATATCACTTCATTGGCGGCAAACATAAGTTCAATAAATCCAGTTTCGCCATCTGTCGCTCGAGAATACTCTTTCTCTTCAGTAGCCTTGGTGTCACCTTTTGCTTCCTTAAGAACGTTCGACCAGTCTTTGTTGCATTTTTCTAGCAACGAAACGTTAGTCGTGAGCCTGTTCAGAAAATCTTCTACTTCACTCTCGTATTCGTCCAGTTCCTGTTCCTTGGGTTTATTCTCCAACAAACCGTTCGCTGACTCAATGTACTGCTGTAGACGGGCCTTAGCGGGTCCTATTATCTTCCTTATTGGTCCGGACATCGCCCAGAATCCTGGTCACAGCACCAACTGTAACGAAGACAGAAGGACGCCAAGGCTCAATCGTTTCGGAGGGATAACTCGCTTCGTTTTGGCTCACATAAGACTGGTCATAATTTAAACAGAGTGTACACTTTTATACATTATATCACGTGCACATAATGATGACATCATAATAATAACACACATTACAAATGTTCAAGTCCTGCTTGCAATATAATTTAGACAATCACTCCTCAGTCTCGACAATATCTGCATTCTGTAACTTGCATCATATAAGCCAATTAAATGCTTACCAAGACCTGAAACATGCATTGCAATAGTGTAATGGTATAAAAAGTTGTGAGTGATGGAAGTTTGAAAAAGAAGGCAAAAACCATGTGTCCACATACCCTATTTTTGCAGGCCCAGTCACATTTGTGTTTAATCATTACTACATGCCTACTTTATTAAAGTGCATTATTTGGAAAAACACCATTATGATAACTTCAGTAGCAATTGTACAGATACAAACAGCCAACCTGGTGTGAACTGTCCTTCCTCTCATCTTAGTTATAACTTCTTTAGCAACAAATCCAAACAGTATTATTAGTGACAAGAAATAAAATGGGATTAAGACTGCAGCATGTTCACTGATCTGGTCCACATTACCACACTGGTCAATACTAAAGGAATGATCACTATCAAACACTGCAGTTGTCTGTAACAAACTGGATCATAGACTAGTTAATACTTGTATAGCTATTACCTTGAAATGATCAGTTGATGTGATCATTACCATAAGCAAAATATCCCCCAATAAAACAAACTCTAATATATTAGTGCACAATCCTTGGTATGGTTGAATATACATGTATATTGCCACACTAATCATCAGCATCCACATGACTGGAGTCTAGGCAGATATCAAGAAAGTTTTGTGTGTGCATTATAGAAATTTGATTGTCACATATTTAATGTGTGGACAAAAACGAATCAATTTTGTAGCAGAATCTCACTTGAGGTGGCCCCTAAATGTTTTTGAATTTCAGCTCCATAACTGTTACAGTATACCTCAATTTATTTGCTACCACAAAATGTTTACGAACTGATGAAAAGACTATTCACAACCACTTATTCTCATTAAATGTTGCCCAGTAGGCATGACAAACAGTGCCTCATTTACTTATAAGTCTTGTTATAAATCACAAAAGGTATGGTTTGAGGAATAATGGTTAACCTATCCACATACTGATTATTTCAATGTATTTCCATTATTAGCATGACAACAATTCCCTATTATATGTGAATAATTGTAAATAACTCCACATATATTAATCCAACTCATAAATAATTTTACCATTACACCCACCACGTGTGCCAAATTTAGAGCAATTAGACAACATGTATGTGTTTGTGGCAGCTTTCAATAAGTGTCTGAAAACATGAGATTAAGTAAGGCTCATATTTTGGGAATGCATGAGACAATTATTATATGGTATGATAGCAAAGGCAGCGGTATCGCCAAACCTGGGCAAGCCAGGGCATCAGACTACTTTGTCCCACCCAGAGCAATTAAAGACGTGGGCTAGATTAAAGTTGTAGCTACTCAATTATTGTACAATACTGACATGTTCTATATATTCCAGTACTGGGATATCATTTATTGTTTGACAGGGTGTAGCCACATGCCATATTATCGCAGGCCTGGTCACAATTGTTTTCTTTTTTGTTTCTAGGCTGACAACTCTAGTGGCAGGGCATAGTCATCACACAATGCAACACTAAAAAAAGTGCCTCGTGCTTTAATTCGGGTTTCGTCCTAGTCTGGTATTAAGACACACACAAAGATGGAATAAGAAGACCAATAGCTAGTTAGCGTTTAGTTAGAGTAAGTTAGTCATCTTGCATACAGTAGTGTAGGTAAGGCATACGTAGTAATGTATACACATTTTTAAAATGCTGTGTTGATGTCCATATGAAGATGGACATGTGTATGTGTGTCGCATGGTTGAATGGCTTGCTCGCCCAGTGCCCTGGGTCTGGCTATGGCTATGCCACTGAACAAAGTTGAATGAAATTCCCACAGTAAAAACTGGTCTCATTCATAATGTACTGCAGAGTTACGTATGAGTGAAAATCACATTATGGTTCTTGTTAATTATACACTGCTGTGACATGCTGGATTTTGGGCTGCATGACAGACTACTGCATATCTTAATATATATGTGACTGGATTTTGGGAAAACATTCCAAATCACACATTAGAAGTTTCGAGATAAATGGTTTTAAAGAATTCAAGTCAACTTAACTCGTCAGGGATAGCAAGCACGCATATGAAATTTACACAAAAGATGCATCAATCGATTACCTTTCAGACCACTTCCAGTACTTGTACTATAGCTGCTTGTAGACTTTCCTGCCAAAATAGGATAGAAAATCTAAGCAGTTGGGCAAGCGAAGTAGTATCACGAGTGCTCACAAAGGGGTGGAGGGTTGGTGGGGGTGGTGGGATGGGAAAGATATAGACTTCAAAATGGAGGCAGACCATGATTGGAGTCCATACACAAGATTACAGGGCTGTGCTGGCTTCTTAGTGGCTGATATGCAGCAAAATCAACAGAGAGAAAATGTCTGGCCAACATTATCAGGCCATCCACCAGTAAACCACTAATTCCTGCCACGCCAGACCCTTCACAAGGCCAGAAACTGCCATTTGAGATCTCTACACCACCCAGTCTGTTAAAACCAGCCTCAAGTAGTTTGAGTAGTACTGAGTGTCAGAACCAGTAGTACGATAGTGTAGCTATCCACTGGCGGTCTATCCACTGGCAGTGTTAGTTTGTTTTTGCCTGATGTGCGATTTGGATTGGTTTGTAAAATCTGGTCACATATTATCCATGCCATAACAGCAAAACTGTCAAAAAATGACGCAGCTTTTAAAAAGTTATGGTGGTGGCTAATTTCAAGATAATATGTAATAAAAAAAACAACAGCTCAGCTGTGAAAAGAGTGCGGCCATCAATAAGTTAGTGTGAAAATTCTTACAGTAGCTATGAAATGAATGTAGCGATGTATCTAAACCGAATTATTTTGTTGGCATTACAGCACTGCAAACCATTTCTTGGCTACCACCTTTGATATAATTATCACATCTTTTTGCTCTCTAGCCTTTTCATTTAACTTTCTTTTATGATTCAGCTGTTATTGTATTACAGTAGATATTGTTTTAAATCAGAGATAATAGCAAAACTACATAATAATTGTTTTGATAATAATAAAGCTTTCGCACAAGCACTTACCAAGTTTCCAGGAAATGCCATGATCAAAATGATGAACATTAATCTTCTTATTAATTCAGTTGGTGCCCACCAGTTATACTGACCAACAAAAGGCTCTTGTAGTAGTTTCTCTAACCTGATAGTCCTCAGGTGCACTTGCCCACAACTTATGATGGTCTATAAAATAAAGCAATGTATGTACATTTGAGGAATTCCCACCAAGTTACCTATGTTGCTTGCTATTTTCCCTATAATATATATGTATGTACTGTTATTTTCACAGGTTGCTATATTAGAGTGTTTATTCAACCCTTAAATCTGCAGCTGTTTTATAAAACGCAAGCACTGAAAATGCATAATCCAGTAAACTGGATCGCATACATCCCTTGTAAAACTAAAGTTTATAAAACGAAAACAATAAACACCATCTTACTCATCGTTAAAATTTGGTTTAAATGGTCCCATACTTTGTCGCACTCATCCAACCCAGAGTTTCCAGCTTCACTTGAATGAGCAAAAGAACAATCCCTCCATCTTCCTTCTTCACATAACAATGTCCAAATGGCCTTAACTCGGCCGTACTTCATTTGTATCAACTTATTCTTGGTATCACGTTGCTCCTCACGTAATGGTGATTCAGTTGATATATAAATATCACATGATCAAGTCATTGTTGGATGAGCACAATGATGATACGAAGATGAAAGGACACCAAATGATTCAGTGCATCGTAGCGGGTGAGTTCCTTGTTGTATGTTGAAAATTTATACACAGTTAATAGCTTACACTTTGCCAATAAATACAATCTGTTTTTCTAAGCGATTGGACAAATGCTTCATGAGATATGCCTGTTTGTAATCACCTATGTAAATAGGCAAAAGTATTGTGCGTTTTAAATTCGTTTTTTTATCAAATCCAGTTTTTTGGATTATGCAGGTTTAAGGGTTAACTTCTGATTGCTCTGTTAGAGAATTTACAAAGGTTATAAAATTCTAGCATAATTTCCACAATCACATCATAAACCACACTGCTGTAATAAAGGTATATGAGAACAAGGTCTTAATGTGGCTCATTCATATTACATACCTTCACTTTCCCCAGTACAACCACCACCAGAGCTATTATCAGTAGTGTACACACTATCAGTACTAATATGGCAAATGTTGCCAGACCAGCATGACCTCCTGAGAAGCACTCCACAGTACCATCTACAAACCATCTCTATAATAATGGGAAATGAATAAAACTGTACAAAAAGAAAAATACACAAATGCTACAAGATCTTACCATTGATTTCTTTCCATCACTATCCCTTAATATGGGACAGTTCAGTATAGACACTGAAGTGTTCACTACATCAGTGAACAATAATAATATCAGTAGCCACACCCCACTCCAGGATATTGAAATGTTGGGGAACTTTCTATAGTAGTGGAACATGTTGTTATTTCACACATTACACACACAAACACATATGTACATACCTGCTGAGTGCCCAGATACAGCAGTAAATGATCACAAACAACAGAACTGGAATATATCGAAGGCTATAGGATACTAATGCAGTCATTCCAGGATAGATACAAAAGTCATAAGGGAAGTAGAGACTGGCAGCACTGCTAATGTAGTGGAGCTATAGGAAATATAACAGTGTTGTGACTGACTCCCAACATGCTTTCATCACAATGAAACTGAGAAATGGCAAAATGATACCGTAAACCAGGAAAAATTTGTTGTCAAAATATTTTGTCGCTGGCTGTATCGATGAAAATTGAAACGACAAATTATTTTTAACTATACAAATAATTCGTGCATACAAATATTAATGTATAGTTATTCCATCAAAAATTTTTTCGTCCATTATGCTAGTGATGAAAATACGTTGCGTTGAAATTTTAAGACAAAAAGTTTCGACGCCAAAATTTTCCTGATTACGGTACATCCATGCACTGTATTTATTTCCACAGTCTTGTTTTCCCATGGGAATGGCTGTTAACGGGTCTCTTGGGTAATACACACACAAGTAGAAGAAAATTTCAAGTTGGATTAGAGATCAAAGAATAAAAAGTAGTGAAACAAGGAAATTGCAAAAAGCAGTGAAACAGGAGAGGTTGCCTATATCTGCAGATATTATTTAATGTCCATTAGTATTTTATATCTGCAGGTATAGACAACCTCTCTTGTTTCACAGCTTTTTTTTTGCTATTACCTTGTTTTTATTCTTTGAACACTAATCCAACTTGAAAATTTCTAATTTTCCTTTACTTGTTAGTTTACTTTTTTTATCATAGTTATGAACCCATGCATACTGCATGCATCAAAAGAAAGAATGGTGTCAAGCATGCCAGAAAATAAATTTTGTGCTGAACGCTTGCACCAACAATCAATTACTGAAAAGTACAGTTGTAAGGAAAAGGGTAGGGCATTCAGCGTCGTACAGACGATGGAGGATGGAGGAGCAACACACCACATAACACGTGTTAATCTTCAATAATACTCACGTGACCCAAAAGATAAAACCCACAATCAGTTACAAGAATACATAATACCTAGGCCTAATACAACAACATATCAAATGCTAATATGAGTTAGTTACAGTCGATCAATTGTCGACATCCTCCGGGGTCACGGATAACATTCAGCTCAATTCTTAAGGCACGTATGTGCCTTTACTGCAACATTCCTGGTGGGTCTCTGGCAGATAGGATTGGAATCATCATCTTCATTGCAATCTGAATTAGTACCATCTTCAGCTTAATGGTTCCATCTCCTTTGCCTCTATGTATTGTATTCTCACACACGGTGCTAAATTCAAGTGGGAACAACTTGGCAATTGCCTGATTGGTTTTCCCTGTACTAGTCCTTATTTTAGCAGCTCGAGCAAAACCATCTAGACCATCAATCAGTTCTTTAATTACAGCCAATCGCCATTGTAATTGAGGTACATCGTTATGTATGAGTACAACATCCCCAACCTTAATAGTCTGGTTGGCAGTCCCCTTAGCCTTGTAAGCCTCTCTTAGGGAAGTTAAGTATTCCCTTTGCCACCGCATCTGAAAATGAGTTAACAATTGTGTCTGTCTCTTAATCTTCTCATGAAGTTCTGTACCGGATGTAAAGGTGGGGTAGGATATCTCGTCCTCGTGTAAGGTAGCATAGTGATACGTCGTCCATTTAATAGTTGGGAAGGTGTCAGTGGCTCTAGGTCTGTCACGTTAGCAGAAAGATAGGTCAATGGTCGATCATTTAATACAACCTCAACCTCAACCACTAAGGTTTGTAGTGCCTCTAACACAATGAATGACCTTCCTAAAATCTTCGCTAACACAGTCTTTGTTAAACCAATTAACCTCTTCCAAAATCCCCCATACCAAGGGGCTCATTTAGGTATACACTTCCATCTCACTCCCATACTGAGGCCTTCTTCTAGTTTATCTGAGGTAAACATCTGTTCCAACTCTTTACTTGCTGATACATACATAGAAGCATTGTCTGAAATCATCATATGAGGTGGTAAAGACTTACGTGAAACAAATCTACGAAATGCTCTCAGGAATGTTTCAATGCTCAGATCACAAACTACTTCTAAATGCACTGCCCTGGAGAGACCACATGTAAATAAACAGATGCATACCTTATCATCTGTTCCACTGTTCCTTACATACAGGGCTCCGATGAAGTCTACATCGGTGACTTCAAATGGTCTACCTTCTTTAACTCGATCAAGTGGCAATGGTGGTGATTCTGGTACCTCATAGTGTTTACCCAATACCTTACAGCAGGAAATACACTTACTGAGTAGCTGCTTCACTAAGTGTCGGGCTGAGGGAATCCAATATTGTTGCCTACAGTACCGTTAACTCCTGCATGAAGTTGTTCCTTATGAATGACCCACACAATCAGTCTTGTTACTGAATGATGCTTTGGTAGCAAGATTGGAAATTTCATATCTGGGTTTATGGGGGCATTATGGATCCTCCCACCACAGCGTATATAGTTTGAATTGTCCAGAAATAGACGTAGTTGTCTCACAAGGGGTAATCATTTGACATGTTTGGATTGAATACTGAGTACTTCCTTGTGAAATAAGGTGTGTTGACAACTGTGGACCCAAAGATTAAGTGCTTTATTAGTTTCATCCACCGACAGAGGGCCAACCTTTCGATTGGTCAGATTCATGGTGTTGTAAATGAATCTAGCAACATAAGCTGATACACATAATAGTCTTGATAGTGTACTATAGTTGGTGGCTTGGATAAGATTGTGAATGCCTGGTGTGGCTGCGCTGCATAGTTCCACCGTACTGGAATCTGCTTCTGCAAGACCTTCATTTACTTGTAGGTGAAGAACTTCACTGTGATTCCATGCGGGCCACAGAGCTTCGTTCGTGAGCCATGATGGACCAAATTGCCACAAACGTGATGATATTTGTTCAGTAGCATTTAGTTCTCGTGTCAGTAAAGCTGCCAGATTGTCGTTGGTTGGACAGTAAAGCCAAGGAACATCGGGGAATGTTTTATTGATTTTTAGCACCCGGTTTTAAATGAATTGCTTAAAACGCTTCTGGCTGTGCAGCCAATAAAGCACTATTTGGCTGTCGCTCCACAGTTTGACGGAAGTCTTCTGTAGTACATGTGGAAGGGATGAAAGAATGAGTTCTGCCAATCTCGAGGCAACAACAGCAGCTATTAGTTCTATTAAGGAATGCTACGGCGCCATATGCTTTCAAGCTAGCATCTGCGAATACATGTAGTTCTACTGGTTGGCAATGTGCTTGCAAGAAGTAGCACCTAGGAATATTAACACTGGTAGTATCTTGTAGGTTCTCAGCAATCCTGAACCATCTGTTTGTGTGCTCTGGAGGTAGTGGATCATCCCAAGTGATGCCTGATCGCCATAGCTCTTGCATGACGATTTTTACTTGGATGGTAACTGGTGATAAATATCCAAGAGGGTCATATATTTTAGAAGACATTTGGAGCATTAATCGGTTTGGAACAAGTTGCATTTCTGTTTTAGAAGGAAACTGTTTCGGTGGAAAGTTAATGGTGTCAGTAGATGTGTTCCATAACAGTCCTAACAGGTTTACAGTAGCATCACAATCAGCTGTCCTTTCGGTGCTTGCTATAGCTTGTAGGCTGGGCTGTTTGAAGCCCACGACCTTAAGTTAAACTTTGCTTGTGTCATCATAGATCAAGCTTCCCTGTAATACTGCATGGCTTCTGTTTTGGTACTGCACCCAGTGATGGTATTGTCTACATAAAGATTCTGTTTCATGTCACGAGCAATAGGGTTGTCATAGGAGTTCAGATAGTAGTGCAGTGTGGCAGTGAGCATGAAGGGAGAACTCGTAGAGCCAAAAAAAAACTGTTTTGAATTGGTAAACTTGGAGGTCACTTTCTGGATCAGTTGGTATTGATAACCAAAGAAATTGGGTGTGGTCTCTGTCCCCCTCATCCAGTTGTACATGTAAACAGGCGTTCTCCAAGTCTGTGGAAATTACAAAGGTATGTGAGTGGAAGCGTAAAAGAATACCACACATGTCTATTATGAAGGAAGGACCAGTCAACAGGCAGTCATTTAAACTGGGGTGTTTAGACTGATGATAGCTACAATTGTACACAATTAAGATTGGTGTTGTTGGTGAAGCTATACTGACAGGATGGTGTGGGATGTAGTGGACATCCTTAGCAAGGTCTGGTTCAGTTACCTTTTCAATGAAGCCCCTTTGCTCTTGTTCTACAATGATTCCTCCATACAAGTGCAGAAGTTCTGGATTGTGGTTGAGCTTGCATGCCAAGGAGTGAGTTTTGTTCTTACATAATTGGATGGAAGGGGAGGATGATCAGGTTTCCAAGGGAACTTTACACAGTACGCACCATCATATTGTCGTTTGATGTAAGATTGAGTTATTCTCCGATTCTTCCTTCAAGGGTTGCATGACACCTGTGGATTTAACCATCCAGAATGTTGGATCACCGTCACACTCAGCAACTGGCGTGGAGGAAATGTGCAACACATTTGAATTGGCAATGGATGGTAAAACAAGTGGTCCAGAGAGAAGGTAACCCAACTTTGATTCCATAGCAGTGGGACCATTACCACGCACAATGCGATCCCCCATAAATTGCCAGTAATAATCACCAATAAGTAATGATACATTATTAAAGTTGCTGGATTATGTCACTGGGTTAGCTAACTGGAGTCCTTGCAAATATTTCATGTTTGCTAAGTGTGCATGGTAGGTGTTTTGCAGGGGTGCTACAATCACTGGAACTAGCAAACCGATAATGGTATTTGCTCACCAGTTAGTGTCTCTACATTAATTTCAGCCGATCCCAGTTGTCTGGTCGATGTAGGCTCTGCTCCAAAGGCAGAAATATTAATGCTTTCAGTACGTTGGGGAGAGATTCTGAGTTTTCTAGAAGCTGGTTTGACATAAAGGATTGTTGGGCCCCTTCATCAAAGAGTATATTAGCTTCTGTACAAATTTTCAGTAAGCAAACAGAGCTAGTATGCAGCTTGGCTATAGGTTCCTGTGGAATAATGGCTGCAGTCACGGCTGTGGGGTTAACCGTAGTTGTGTCTGTTGTCTCAGACTTCACTGATTCTATAGCAACAGTCTGTGCTGCCACTGGTGTTACACAGTAATTTCAGATGGCTTGCTAAATTCTGCTCCACACAGACTAGTGTGGTGCTTTTGCCTGCATGTTTTGCACCACAATTTTGAAGCATCTCAATGGGCACAGAAGCGTGAAACCTTACAAAACACATGTACTTTTAGTATTACCTTGATGACTATGTTGTGGTTGATGTCCACTAGCACCAGTATGTAGAGTAGTAGTCATTGTAGACTTGTGGCCCTCAGCTATATTTCCCTTGTGGGTAAACAAACCACATTCTAACACTCTTATTTCCTTTAGGATCGCCTCCTTTACAGCTACGATAGTGCATTCTGAATTCCCATGTTCACGTGCAAGATTCTTGCGCATATCACTTGGCAGCCTCCCAAGTATGATAGGGACAAGCATTGCTTCGTACGAATCTTCCTTTTTTCCCAGTGCTACTAATCCTCTGATGCGAGCTTCAATGGTATTGTAAAATAGTTGAAGGCTGGACAAGGAGGATGAGGGACTGCTAATATCAGAGAGAGCTTGTATATGTGCTTGTATGATTTTGTGAGATTGTCCATATCTCTGTGTGAGAAGGTCAATGGCATGATCATAGTTCGCATCAGTTAGGGTTAGTCCAGTAATGGCCCTTAACGCATCCCCTTGCAACTGCACTCTCAAGTAGTTGAACTTCTGGGGTTTACTAAGAGAGGGGAAATTGTGTAGTGCTGTGTCAAATGAATCTTTGAAAGTTTGCCACATCAAGGGATTCCCAGAAAAAAAGGGCAGCTTTAACTTCGGTAACCGGCTTACAGGTTCTCTTGGTACTGTCGGTAATGTGGCAACAAACTCTGGAGCAGTGACATTAAGGGGGGGGCATTTCCATCAGTTGAACTCTTAGGCTCAAGGAAATGTTTAATTAGACTCATATACTCCATGATCGTGTCCTGGATTTCCTTTGCTTCCAGGATTTCAGTTTGTAAATCATCTGGTGATTGAATTGTTGCTGTGATCTGGTGATTGAATTGTTGCTGTGATCTGGTTATTGAGGTGTAGTAGTACGTCCTTCTTTTGGGCTAACTGTTCTAGAGTGCTGGTGAGTTTTGCAATTTGAGTGTCTGTTAAGGGGTTTTCATTAGCCAGAATCTCATCAACTTTCTTGAATGTTCGTGTGATATGGGGTCGATAGGCCCACGCGATTCCTTGACACATTGTATCTCATCCATCACCTTGGTCCTTCTACAAGGAAAACTACACAAACAAATATCTATCACTGAAGTGCAACGCTTGCCTCTGAGGGTACCGTTCGATTAGGAATGCCACGGTACCATGTCGTTTAAGTTTCTGGTTAAAAAAAATGGAAGAGTTCACTTCGCCAAGCGAATCCTGGTCACAGCACCAATGTAAGGAAAAGGGTAGGGCATTCAGCATCGTACAGACGATGGAGGATGGAGGAGCGACACACTACATAACACGTGTCAATCTTCAATAATAATACTTGCATGACCCAAAAGAATAAACCCACAATCAGTTACAAGAATACATACATTGTAATAATAATACCTAGGCCTAATACAAAATGCTAATATGAGTTAGTTACAGTCAATCAATCATTGACAACAGTGGCCTTTACTCTTTGTATTTCAGCTATGTTTACACAGTGACACAAATGAAGTGTCTATACAATCACTACAGAGAATATGGGTAATAACCGTAATAGCTACCACCACAGCTACTGGGAAGCCATATTGCAATACTGTGAATCGACACCTTGCATTGTCACCAAAAAAAGTAGGACACAAGAGGGCAACAGTAAGTCCATGATTTATGTATTGTACATACTACAGTTGATGATAAGGCACGTCACAGGACGAAGTGATAATGAACAGTGAAAAAATCAAGCCGTAGCCTTATGCATTGTTGAGGCTGAAGGCATCGGTTACGTAGTTATAGCCATGATCATGCAGTTAGTAAAACATTCAGTTAAATACGTAGGAAAAAACTTGTTAAAGGCTATTCTGAATTAAGGCATTTTTGGGCTTGGTTATCCTTAACCAATACTGCCAAGCCGCTTTGAAGGAAATCGAGGCTGTTTTGGGTGATTTTAAAGGGCAAGAAAGTCCAAAACTCTGTAATCCCAAATATATAGTATACTGTATGAAATGACAGTGGTGAGTAACAACTACCCAGGAACAATTTTTGTAAACTATTAAATACAACACTTTGCTCAGCAAGTTAGTGACTTACATATGGTTGAACAGCACTGAATGTGACTGGAAAGTATTGTGCAATATATGGAGTGATCTGGAGAACATTATTATCATATAACATCTATACAGTACATTTATCACTATTTTGTTTACCTGTAAGTAGAACACTACTGGATATAGCCAACTGAAAATGGTTACAGATGATAGTAGGATTACTGTTATCACAATAATATCCACAACAACTACAAGAACAATAACACAATTGATACAGTAATGGTAACAAGTGGACTAACCTAAACCAAAGATGAGAGCAATACTACCATGACCACAGGATACACACTTGTTAAGTAGAACACTAACTCCCTTGTTGCCACGGCACTTTCCACACAAGTAACCTTCAGAAAACAAGGGATGTTGCCTACACTTTCAGCTATACAAGGACTGTATAATAGTAGGGGTGGATTAAACTCTTTGCATTACAGTTCATCAAAATGCATTTCTAATTATAACATTAACACAATTGTACATCTCTTCTGTTTCATTTACTGATAATAGGAATTCTAATGAACGCACATAGAATGTTCATTGGCATATCTACGAAACTTTCAGCTACAGTATGCTACTCTTGTAATACAGTGTTACAAACAAAGAACAGTATAAGAAGAGCCTCTGTAATCAATCCAGTCACTACAGACATTATGGACATGGCTGAATTCTCTCCAGGTAACTTGCTTCTGGTTGATCTCTGGTTTTTTGTAGCTGACCTCTCCACAGGGTGATTTGTTTGTAGCTCAGTGCTATTTGGTGACTTTTTTTGTAGCTGAACTCTCCATGGGGTGACTTGTTTGTGGCTTAGCTGTCTACAAGGTGACTTGTTTGTAGCTGAACTTGGTGTGACTTGTTTGTTACAGGGTGATTTTTTTTGCAGTTGAATTATCTACAGGTTGACTTGTGTATAGATGATTTGCCTATGCCTACAGGGTGACCTTTTTATAGCTGAACTCTCCTCAAGGCAATTTATTTGCAACTGAGCTCTCTATAGGGAGACATTTTTCAGAACTCTTTACCACAGGTGACTTGCTTTAAGCTGAACTCTCTATTGTGTGACTTGAGAAAGAAATGGACTTAATTTTAAGGAGGACAAAGGTAAATCCATGATGTATGAATTATAGCTGCAGTGGTAGACAAATAAAGGCATTTACTGGGGGCATCGAACAGTGAAGAAATCAAAATTGTAGTGGTTGCCATAGTAAAGTTATGCTAGGCTGAAAACAGGCTAAATAAAAAAATTAAAATGTCCTGCAGTAATTCTACATCTATACAAAAGCAGCCAAGGCTGTGAAAAAAGGGTGCAGCCTCCAAAAAAGCCAGGGTGAAAAAAGATGTGAAATCAAAGGTGGCGGCCAAGAAATGGCTGTGATGGTACGTTAATGGCAAAAAGTTTAATAATGACAATTCAGGTGAATTTGTGCAACCACCTTTGATTTCACATCTTTTTTCACCCTGGCTTTTTTGGAGGCTGCACCCTTTTTTCACAGCTTGGCTGTTTTTGTATAGATATCACTTCTTTTTGTATTTGTATACTCCAAAGCCAGCCTGTGGCCAGCTTTGTAGTTCTTTTACTTGTCTTTTTCTGCAGAAAGGAGAAGACATCAAGACCTGAATTCTATGGATACTTTTTATAATGATGCATTTTTTTACAAAAATTAATACTGTATGAAAATTATCACATGTACTCTCTCCCACAGGTAGACAACTTTGTAGCAGAAATCTCCACAAGGTAACTTGTTTGTATATAGCTGAAGTCTACAGGGTAACTTATTTGTAACTGAACTCTCTACAGGGTGATTTATTTGTAGCTGAAGTCTACAGGATGACTTGTTTATTGCTGAACTCTCTTCAGGGCAACTTGTTTGTAGTTAAACTCTCTACAGTTGACTTGTTTGTAACTGAACTCTCTACAGTGTGATTTTTTTTGTAGTCGAAGTCTCTATAGGGTAACTTGATTGTAGTTGAACTCTCTTTTGGGTAACTTGCTGTTAGCAAAACTATCTACATGGTGACTAAATTGTAGCTGAATGTTCTAATAGAAAAATTTATTATGAATCTGAATGTTCTATTAGGGTGACTGCTCTATTAGAGTATATCTCGATGGCGCACTTGGTACACCTAGTTGACTTTTGTAGTGTAACTCAGTAGTTTTTTATCTGATTCCTTATAAACTATTGAAAGCTTGTTCTAAAACAATTAATCTACCTCTGTACCTTTTCAGCTGATTCCATAGTCTAGTTTGCCTGGTAGGCGTGACAAGTAATACTATTTTATTAGCAAAACTTGATCGTGTGCTTTTTACACATAGTTGGTGTTTTTGTTATAACTCCATGACTGTTATTGCGATTTCTTTCAAACCACAAAAGGTTTGCATTATGATAGTTGCTCCATATACAGACTGATTTTTAAATAATTCTGCAAAGCGGTTTACTCTGGAGGCGTGACAACAAATTTCCCTAGGAGTTTTGAAACATCGCACATAGCTCCCTTGTTCTTTGTCCGATCTGTACCAAAATTGGACTGTAAATGTGCAGTATTATGTTCCTACTGCCCTCCAAATTGTAAGTAAATCGACCAAAGCACGCGTGAGTTATTACAAATGTTCTAAAGTGTGCGAAACAAAGAAGAAAAATACAAAGAAAATAAGATGAACTTCGAGGGCGCGTATCTCAGTGATGGATGGGCGGATTCATCTCAAATGTGGAATGGGAGGTGCCCTACCCCGAGGGAGTTTGCACAGCAAAAATGGTTAATTTCTGTCTGTCATTATCGAGCTACGGTTGCGTGAAAATGGCGTTTTCTTGGTTCCTGTAAAATACACACTTGTCTGTCACGCGTCCGCACTAGCTGTACTTGGCCGCACGACACACTATCGTGTGTCTTGATATCAGCCACTAAGAAGCCAGCATAGCCCTGTAATCTCGTGTGTGGATGGTCTGCCTTCATTTTAAGTCTACCTCTTGTCCACCCCATCCACCCCCCAACCTCCTCCCCTTTGTGAACATATGTGATACTGTTTCGCTCATCCAACCTTTCAGATTTTCTTCATATTTGGTGGGAAACTCTACAAGCAGCTACAAGTGCTGGAAGTGGTCTGAAAGGTAATATTCAGCAAATTCAACAGAAAATGTTTAGCCAACATTATCAGGCCATCCACCAGTAAACCACTGATTCTTGCCATGCCAGGCCTTTCACAGGGCCAATAACTGCCATTTGAGCTCTCTACACCACCCAGAAAAAGACATCTGTAAAAACCAGCCTCAAGTAGTTTGAGCAGTAGAGAGGGTCAAAACTACTGTGGTAGTACGATAGTGTAGCTATCCGCTGGTGGTGTTAGTTTGATTTGCCTGATGTGCGATTTGGAATGGTTTTGTAAAATCTAAATCTGGTCACATATAAATACAATTAAGTACTGCTGTAGTATTACAGTGTACAAGTACAGAGCAGTGAAAGTAAACAAGGTATGTATACACTCTAAATAATGACATACACAATAATACCTTGTCTATCACAGACACACTGGAGATCATCATTATCATAATGATATACACTGTTACATATATTACCACCATCATCCTCCCTACTACACTGACAGTAACCAGGAGGACACTGGTAATACTCCATCATCCCATTCAGTGACTCCCCAGTGTTGATATTGATAGCCCATAATCTTTCCTGTAATGTATAATTGGATATGACCTCATGTGACTATCTCTGGGGAAACTGGCCTTATCACGCATTTACAAGTATCATGCAGGATTTGTCAGTTTTAAGTATTCAAAGTGTTGTAGTTTGAAGCTTTGTAGCTACGTACATGTACCAAATTTTCACATGCTTTACACCTATTTCTTACCTTCCAGAGCATTCATTGTACAAGTAGTCAACAGCCACCATATACGTACAAATTTTCAAGGGACATAATTTTCAAATTTCAGGATTTCACTTTATTTTTGAGGATCACTCGTTTTTTTCACTGAGGTTACCTATTAGAAAGCATACAGCTAACCCTGATCATTGCTAATTTTTGAGGATGAAAACTTCGTGAACAGCCAAGCAACCACAAAATCAGTGAAAATTATGTCCCTTGAAAATTTGTACGTATATACAGTATTAGTTTCCTGCCATTTTAGATAGTTTTTCTGCAAGGTTAATTGAATCAGGCAAGCTCCAATAGGGGATTGTGAGTGAGGGGGAGGGGAGTAGAGAGGACAGATTAAATATTGTTCAGGAATGGAGGCAAGATAGTTGAGTTGGTCAAGCCATTGTAGATGTTTGAAATTGCTACTGATATAATATGCATGGTGTTGCCTAAGAGAGGAGTTGCTGCACAGTGTGTGAAGCACAGAGCATTCTAGGGAGGTCTGGGGGCATGCTCCCCCAGGAAAATTTAGTTACTCAGATATGCAATTTTAGTGATATTTCAGTGCTAGCTATATAAATATGCTCAAATCATGTAGCCTAGCTACCTTGTTGTTCTTCAGACTTTCTATACTAGGTAAGTATTTGTAGATCTGACATACAGGAGGCACAGCATGAAATTTGCTAGTATAGGTAAATTAGAAGCTTGCTCAAGCTGGGGGTGTGTCTGGGGGTGCAACCCTCAGAAACTGCAGGGTTGTGCATTTTAAAGGCTTGAAATGCCTTAAAATTGATGCAATGATTTACAACTAAATCACAAGGCCAGCTACCAGTATTATACAATTCAGTAATCGCACCGCACAGCTACAGTACAACAAAAAGCTTTATGTAGCTACAAGAATGCAGTATACTACGTATGCTGGTTTATCTGGAAGAGTGATGAGGTGAGCAGATTATCACTTAAATATACTGGTGGACAATCACGAGATCAATCACTATTCAAAAATAGCATGATGTGGGGTAAGAGAGTTTGCCCACTATCTCGACCAGACGAGTGGGTAGGTTGTCAATGCCAGCCCTTTGCCCAGTAAAAGAAGCCAAGACTGACAAGCCAAGAAAATGCTGGTGATCATTTCATGGAGATTTAATTGTAATAAGGGTGCTGGTTTATAGAATCAAAGATGGCACCTGCCTTTTACGTGATAATCCCCACAATGCAACAGTGAGCATGACGTGATACATACATAGATCCCACAATCAATACTGACAGTGCAATGCGATGCAAATGCTATACCATGCTGTAAATACTGTATACGTAGTTTAGTGCTTAGTCTGAGAAACTAAGTATAGGTAACTACTCATGCAATACGTTTTCAACAACATCTAAACTGTACGTGTAGATATTGTAGAAGGGGGATTATTGGAGTCATCGCCAGTTGGGGATGAACTGGCTCAACCCTCTTTGCCAAACGACCCTTCCTTAGTCGTTGAGAACGTGTTTTCACTCTGTTATTGACACAGCTCAATATTTGAATCATTAAAAGAATAACATTTTACAACCATTAAGACAAGAACACAGTCACAAGCCACACTGTCTAAATGTTCCAACGCATTCTGAATTTCTCCTTGGTCATGTGTCTCTCCTTGCATCTCATGATTCTTTACCAACCATGGCTTGATTAAATCCAGACACTGACCTGTACAATGAGACAAACTTGTAAGGAGACACAAATTACATCAGCATTAGGATTATTAATGGGCTGGATTCTGGCACTAGTGGAGGTCACTCCATGTACACGATATGGTCCTCGGAAAGTCCTGTCCAATTTAAACATTGGATCAACTTTTAACGTGACTAGATCCCCTTCTCTTATTTTTGATTCCTTGGACCCCTTGTCATATTGGCTTTTCTGACTGTATTGTGCTCTGCTAATTTTCAGTTTGGCTAATTCTCTGATTTTCTTCAATTCACAAAATAATTCTCTTCCATACTCTGACTCCAAAGTCAATAATTTCAATCTCTGGCTGTAAAAATCTAACACAGATGGTATTCTTGCATCTCTGCCATACAATAGAAAAAATGGCGACTCCCCATGGCCAGTAGAGGCGTGTGGTGTAGTTTGGCAGGACACTAATACCGGATCAAGGAACTCGTCCCAATTCTTTCCATTCCTCTCCACTAGCTTAGATAACATCACTTTGAGAGTCCTATTTAGTCTCTCAACTAGACCATCTGTTTGGGGGTGTCCCCCTGAAGTTGGCAACTGTTGTGCTCCTAGGATGGCTGAGGGACACCATGTTGACACACCAGCTTAACTAAACAGGTTGCTACAGTTCTGGCAGTTCTGTCAACAACAGGAAACACTTTCGGCCATTTCGTTAGGTAGTCTTGGAAGACTAGTGCATACCTGTTACCACTATGGCTGATGTCCAACTCTTTAAAGTCCATCCCAACACGCTCAAATGGTTCTCCCACCGGTATACACTGCAAAGGTGGTCATGGCCGTCTCTGCTGTCCCTGTGTACATAAGCAGGCAACACATGATTCACATACCTGATGAACATCAATGCTCATCCTTGGCCAGTATTAATACTGGTTAACACTCTGTAGAAGCTTCTTAGGGGCAAAGTGTCCAGCAAACAAGGATTCATGGTTGTCAAGTAGTATCTGTCTCCTTAACTGAGTTGGAACCACAAGTCTTCGACGATTTGGGTCTATACCATCCTCATAGTACATCTATCACAAAATATCCCTTCAGTGCTTGAGAAACAATACGTTTAGCCACCACTCCATCCTCTGGCAAAGTGTTATTCTTAATACACAATTAACTGTAACAGCTCAGGGTCCTCCCTCTGAGCCACTTGTACTTTCTTCATTGTTAATCCAGCAATCTCCATTTCCACGTGTAAAACTTACTTGCTTTCCACAGGAGAACGTGAAAGGGCATCAGCCGCCTTGTTCACACTGCCAGGGTTGTGTTGTAGTGTCAAATTTGGAAGAAAGGGAGACATCTTAGGTACCATCTTGCCAGGGTACCCTTGGTCTGGCTCTTCAGATACGGCATGAAAGATGACACTAGAGCCTGATGATCCATATAGACAGTCACCTTATTACCCAAGAGGTAAACTTGAAAATACTCCCTGGCATACACCAGGGCGGCAACCTCCAATTCAGTTGGAGCATATTTCATCTCTACACTATTTGTCGGCCTACTGGCATATACCACTGGATATCTCACATTATCTGGCCCCTCCTGCTCTAAAACTGCACCAAATCCCTTCTCACTGGCATCTGTCCACAGAAAAAACTCTTTCTCCATAATAGGAGGCAGTGGTGTAGCCAGACTTTTCGCCATGCCTGGGCAATGGGTGGGCAAGCCATTTCCCATGCAACACACGTACACATGCCCATCTTCATAATTATGGACATCACTATAACATTTTTAAAATGCATTATGTATCATCCTACACTACTGCATGCAAGATGACTAATATCAACCTAATAGAAGCGAACGCCTAGCTAGCTATTGGCCTTCTAACATATTACATACATCTAGCTACATGTGTCTTAATACCAGACTACAAAGATTCTTGAATTAAAGCACGAGGCGCTCTATCACGTGATGACTATGCTCTGCCACTACAGTTGTTAGCCTAGAAAAGTGGAAACAAAAAGAAAAGAATTGCTGACTGAACAAGTACTCCATACCGTTTGAACTGAGCAGTATCCACACAGATAGATGGGTGCTAATTTCACAAATACCTCTAGACTGCTTTGCCTCCGGAGTTTTTACCACACCAATAGCTACCGTGATCACTTAATCCAAATGTAAACCGTCCAGCCCACTATAGTGAAACCAATTCTTTGTCCTTCACTCCTTGCCACAATGCTGCGCGGTTTTTTTGTAATCACGTGATCTTGCTTCTATTTATTGCCTCCTCTATTTGAGCACAATTAAGTTACTCGTAGGGAAAATCCCTTGGATAACCCCATCTCTGTTTAGCCAAAAAGAAGGAAACCATCGGCAAAAATGGCACGGTGAGTGTTGTATAAGTTGTGCTATACTTATTCTTGTACAGTGACTAGTTAAGTAACTTTAGCAAACTCTTGAGCTATCCAGCCCACGTCTTTATAATTACTCTAGGAGCTGATGGTGGGGCAAAGAAGTCTGATGCCCGGGCAATGCCCTGGCTTGCCCGGGTTTGGCTATGCCACTGATAGGAGGGTGTAAAAGGGGAGCAGTAACTAAAAGGTGTTTGATCTCTTTAAAGGCTTCATCACACTCAGAACTCCTTACAAATTGCTTCCTCTCTTTCTGAGTCAAAGCTGTCAATGGCCTACTAATGGTAGCCATGTTTCGGACGTGCCTTCTGTAAAAATTGACTAAGCCAAGAAAGTCCGTACCTCCTTGACCGACTGAGGCTTGGGAACTCTTTGACAGCAACTATCTTAGCCTCATTTGGCTTGACTCCATCAGTAGTGAATGTGTGGCCCAAGAACTTACACTTCTCAGGTTTAAGACATAACCCTGCACCCTCTAGCCTTTCCAAAACTTGTTCCATAGCATGGAAGCAATTAAGATGTCATCAAGATACACAAACACATAGGCCCACTCTGGCCCTGAAAACAATTGGGACATCAACCTTTGAAAAGTTGCTGGGGCATTAGCTAGCCTGAATGGCATTTGTCTGCATTGATAAAGCCCCAAGTGGTATGTAAAGGCTGTCTTATGCTTCGAGTCCTCAGACGTTTTAACCTGATGATATCCCCTCATCAAGTCTAGACAAGTGAAAACTTTAGGTTGGGTGCATCCAACCATATCAACAAGCTCATCAATCTGAAAGCGGTCAGGAACCATGTCCTTATTCACATTGCGATAGTCTACACAAACTCTAAGTCCTCCCTCCTCCTTCCTCACTAGGACTAACGGTGAGGCATAGGGATTATTACTTGGCTCTATACACCACAAATCCATCAACTTCTGCATTTCTACTTCCAACTCTTGCCTCGAAACATGGGGCAACCTATGTGGAAGAGCCTTAACAGGTGCAGAATTACCTGTATCGATGCTGTGTGTGACTAGGTCAGTCTCTCTGAGCTCATAATCTGTGAGAGCAAATACTCCATTATGGGTTAGCAGCAACTCCTCCAAGTGTTGTCTCTCTTGAGGGGACAAGTGGTCTCCAAATACCAACTGCTTCCAAAGTTCTTCACGTATGGTAGTTGCTATCTCAGGATTTTCAGCTTCACATAGTCGAACTTGAGTATCAAACTCTTCCTCCCACTCTGGGTCATCAACAACACAGCTTTGCACAATAATACCACCTGTTGATTCCTAGTGCCTCTGTGCCCCATTTGTTCAGCACCACACTAGCATTTGCTTCTCCACGCCACAAACACTCTACAAAATCACATGCCTGACCTGCCAAGATACTCTCTACTGGGGTGATAACCCTCACTTCATCAGGCCTGTACACTGGATTGTTCCACTTTGACCTTGACCCACTGTGATTTGCCAGGTGCCAACCGAGCTCTTTCACTGAGTAGCACTTTTCAAACAACATACTCACCAGTGCTCTTTGTTGGCTCAATTGGATTGACAGGGAGAACTACAGTCCCATCAACATGTACTGTCTATAGTCCATATTTTTCACCATGGCATTCATACCTAAAACCATCGCACAATCATGAACTATACCTTGCCAAATTGGCTTGGATGACTTCAACACAAAACAGGGTATAACATTTCTTTGCCTCGTTTGCTCAACAACACTATAAACTGCCACAATGGACTCTGCTCCAAGTTCTTGACCAGAGTCACCCACAGGCTGGGCTTCCACATTACAGTCTCTTTCCTTCCACTTGCTTGGTGCCCATCTATTGTGTTGCTCTATCAAAGGTAACAATTCAGCCTTACCAATGTTACCTGAGACCCACTGTCCAACAAAGCCCAAGTCTTTACTACTTCGACTTCAATGTCTCTCTTATATGTTGGTCCAGATAGCTTAGCTCCAACCTTCTCATCTACAGTGGCTGTACCTAAAACTGTCAAGACTCTAATCCATGGAATTGAGTCTGATGACCGCCCCTAACAGAGTGAACCCAAACCACTTCCCATACTTATCATATTAGCCTCTGGGCATGACCTTGCTATGTGACCTTCTTTGTGACATTTGTAGCACTTAATACCCTTCATCCCCATTTCAGCAATAGCCTTGTTAGACTTACGTTCACCCTTCTTTTGGTCAGATTCAGCCTGACTCTTTTCCTGGGTCTTAACATTTCGGTTGCCTTGGGTCTTGGTTTGTCCTTTACCATTGTATACTCTCCTCTTTGGTACAATTTGAGTATTATGCTGCTCACACTCAGTTACCCTTGCCTCTGCTCTTAACAGACAATGTAGTAACTCTTGCAATGACCAGTCCTTGATCTCACCAACTTCCTTTTGGAGCTTTATTGGAACCTTATTCCAGAGAATGGAAATCAAGTTTTCATTTGATAACTGGTCTGGAGCCGTCTGTTGGTAGTCTTTCATAGCTTCCAACAAACCTTGTACTGAGTGAAAATCACCATATTGTAATTCATGACAGGCTGTTCTTGGCTCCATATGAATCCCATTGTGACTACTGTAACTGGCCACGATGCTGTTCCACAGTGTCATATCTCCTCTGCTTAGTGTGCATTGCCAAGTGTGCTTAGCTGCCCCACCTATGAACCAGGAAAACCATCTGGCCCTTAGGTCATCAGACCACCCACATCTGTCATTGCCTCGCAGTAATCTGCTAACCAAACATCAAAAGCTTTACTAGACTCACCAGAAAACTTTGCCACTCGGTCCCGCAACTCTTTAAAACCTGGAGGTTGTTTAGCCTCAGTGCTGGGACTAGAATCTGCAGATACCACTGCTGGTATTGTTGAAACAAAAGACCCTGCTGTAGCAGAAAGTAGCAAGGGAGCTACTGTTGTTGGGGCTGATCCAGCACACGTGGTCACTACTGGAAACATTGCTGACACTGATGTGGGGTGCAGACTTGCTGCAGAGAAATGCATGAGAGCACTTGCATCTGTGAACAGAGGCTGACTGGTGGGCCCAAACAATGGGCCTCTGGAAACTTCACTGTTCCCACTAGTGACTGCTGACACTCTCGGTAACAAATCATCCTCTGTCCTTACTCCAGAAGTCAGTTCACCTTGATGAGACTCAAGTTCCAGGTTGTGCACTGGTGCTGTTACTGGTAGCTGAGGCAACCTACGCCTGCCACATGTCAAATTCTCAGCTACAGTTGTGTGCATGGGTGTAGTTGTTGCAGTTGTGACTGTATGCTCAAGCTTCAATACTTTTAATTCTTGGTGCGCTTCTTCCAGCTGGCTCTCCAGCCTTCCCTTATCAAATTTAAGCGTGTCTTGCTCGAAACTTAAGAGGTAAACCTGCTGGTGCTTTTCCTCCAGCAACTGTTCATACAACCTTTTCTATACTGTGCACTTTCGAGCGCTAACTCAGCATGTAACAACCACCGCGCTAGGGTACCCTTGCACCTACACTTCGTGCACACAAAAAGCAGTACCTTGCTCACCGACTGTATTAATACACTGTAACATTCATGGGAGGGTCTGTCGCATACCTTAATACATCTCAAATGCTCCCACACCTTGCAGAGGTCACACTGAAGCGCTTCGTCCTCTTCCTTCCCCTCTTCACCACACGTGACACATGCATCTTCGTTCGCCATTCACTTCCTCTCTGGAATCCAGTGAAAACTACCATCCAGTGATCCTCCTGGTATTTCCACAGCTCACAGGATATCTCGGTAGGACCTCCAAGTTGTAGAAAGGGGATTATTGGGGTCGTCGCCAGCTGGGGATGAACTGGCTCAACCCTCTTCATCAAGTGACCCATCCTTAGTCATTGAGAATGCGTTTTCACTCTGTTATTGACACAGCTCAATATTTGAATCATTAAAAGAATAACATTTTACAGTCATTAAGACAAGAACACAGTCACAAGCCACACTCGCTAAATGTCCAACGCATTCTGAATTTCTCCTCAGTCACGTGTCCCTCCTTGCATCTTGTGATCCTTTACATATGGTCATCCATAGATACGTAGTATGTGATTAATATAGTTTGAGTCAGTCAGCTAGATTATTGGTCTGGCTCTGGAGTGACCAACCAGACCATCTCCTCTGGTCCAGTTGTTTGCAAAATGAAAGAGGAACTTGTATGGATAAATGAGGCCTAAGCTATGAACTATTCAGGCTAAAAACTGGCTAAGAAGACGGGAAAATTACAGCATAGGTTTTGATCTAACACCACAGAGCTGCATGCACAACCACATACAGCCAATTCCAGATTGGCCAGAACTAAATCAAGGCCCCATGCAGACTGCTTTACCTTTCTGAAAAGAAGCCAAAAAAAGCAGACAGCTAAATCCTTGACAGTAATAATCAATGTAGCTTTGTATTTAAGGGTGAAAACCAAATCTGCCATCATGGATGATAAAATCAGTTTTCCCAGACCCAGTCACTTATCTTGTGGCATTCTACATGTAAATCACATCTTTCGTTTCATACATGCTTGTATGTTGTCAGGGGCAGATCCAGGATTTTGCTAAGGGGGGAGCACACATGTAGGAGTCACTCCACTTTGCACACTCTGCAAAATGCGAAGCATGAGCTTCCTAGAGGAGTTTGGGGGCTTGCCCCCCCCCTCCAGGAAACTTTGAAAATTTAGCATTCTGAGATTGAATTTGGTGGCAGTTGTGACTGAAATTTGTTGATACTGTAGTTCAAACACTGGAAGTATAATGAATGATAATAGTATAGCTACTGAGTTAAAAACCAGAATAGTAATAGGGTAAAGGCCTAGGTTGCTCCCTATAGAAATTTTGAAAAATTAACATTCTGATATTGAATTTGGTGGCAAGTTTGACTAAAATTTAAATTATGGAAGCATGACTGCTATACTAAGCTGGTGGTAGCTGTATAAAATCTATAAAAATTGACTGTTTGAGAATTAAGTTGAAACATTTTATTGAATGTTCAAATATTACCCCAAAACAGAATTAGCATAAGGTCCCCTTGCACAAGCATCACAAATATTTAAACATATATACTGGGGATATATGATTCTTCATGTTTCTTTAGTCACTAGGGTATGGATAGAGTTATTAACTCAATTTAGAACAGGTGTTTTAGTTGTTTAAAATGACAAACAGTGTTTTATAATTACGCTACGCTTGACTGTTTTATTAGAGTAAATGACTGTTCTATTAGAGTATATTGATTTCTAAACATAGTGGGTGCTCTATCCCACCTAGTTCCCCTTGTGCTATGCCTATATGCACTAGAGACAGATTTATTATATGTGACCGGGCCTGCGAAAACAGGGCATGTGGGCACAAACTACACCTTTCACTCTACAGGTCATATCTCAGTATTGGAACCGAATATCTGCATTCTGTAACTTGCATCGTATAGCCAATTACATGCTTACTAAGAACTGAAACTTGCCTTGCCATAGTATAATGGTACAAAAAGTTATGAGTGATGAAAGTTTGAAAAAGTAGGCAAAAATCATGTGCCCACATGTCCTATTTTCGCAGGCCCAGTCACATATTATAATATTATAGTCATAAAATGCATTAAAAATGTTTGAATTACAGTACAGTATGTCTAAGATGACTAGCTATGTGCAATGAGCAACACTATAAATGTGCTACTGTAACTTACGTAGTTACATACATAATATGTGATGTAATATGGAATGTGTGATATACAATAGGCAGGTATATATAGTACATATTACTAGCACAAGAAATGTAGGCATGTTTCAATTTGTCATTATAATTACGTATCATGTAACACAACACAACACACCCTACACTGAGCTGATTGTATTAACACAGACAGGTACTAATAAACAGTTTTGAATTATGTTTTTGATTAATTCCCTTTTGAAAAGTCATAATATATGCTAAGCATTGTAAAATAGTAATGTGCTGCTAAACTTATGAAAACTATACCAATCTGCACTGTACTAATAGTCACTTATGAACATATACAATCACACAAGACTATACATAGTGCCACATTGTACGTACCTTTAGTATCAATCTCTTCTCATCTGGTACACACTCAGCAATGTTCTCATCTTGGCCTCTGTTACATTTACACTCATACTCTTTTACTTCACTCAATGATTCTACTGTATGCAGTACAAGGCCAGCAGGACAAGGAGTGACTGTCAGATTGAAAGATGAGTTCTGGTCCTAATAAGCACACATTGTAATAGTTAAAACACTTTCACATCACAAAATTAAGTTATTGCTTTCAAAGCACACCATGCATAATTTATAATTATATAGACCATTCCAAACATGGTAATGATATCCACACAAAACCCTGTGAAAAAATGATAAAGCCTTAAAATTCCTGGGTGAAAAAAGTTGTGTGAAATCAAAGATGGTGGCCAAGAAATGGCTGCAGTTGTTTCTTGGCCACAACCTTTGATTTCACAACTTTTTTCACTCATGCTTTTAAGGCTGCACCATTTACACAGCTTGGCTGTTTTTGTATGGATTTTATAGACTCTGGTTATTGTGGTAGGTGGACATGGTTTCAAGTGCATATTGCCTGTTAAGAGCATATGTCATACTTGTGCTAACTACTGGACACTTGTTCGCTAATTGATATAATTATTGCTGCTACTAGAATGGCAGCAAAAGACAGATAGAACAAACCAGAAGTATCACAGCACACTTGACACACCCACAAGGCAATGTCTAGCTGCCTGTAATAATGATAGCTGCACTGAACTTCTCAGAATTATCATTTCCATGACTAAAGCAAATCTCTAAACTGATTGTTGGTATCCTTGAATGTGCATGGTGGGTACAAGTGATTCACTCCTAGCAGAAACCCATTACATTAATTCATAGGCACATGCCCATAACAAGCATAGTGATCAAATTTCACTAATAATTTCTCTGAAAACTATAAGCACATGTGCCTACTAACCGGAATCTAGAAGTTCTACAATGTTCTTCAGTGAAGCCATCTAGTGCACTATCATAGAGTACAGTAGCTAGTCACAACAAAATACGAATCCTTGTACTAATTATTGTTCACAAGGAAAGTAACCAATTTTCCTGTTACACATCCCTTCACACCACATGAAACAATGCATAAAGTTATCTCCAGGAATCACCTTGACTGTTGGAAACATAGTGTGAAAATTATGCATGGATCATATAATAGGCAACACATAAAACCATAGATGTGCTACTCGTGATTCAACACCTTGTACTAAAGTATATAGCCACATACATCTGTTACTGTCCTTTTCGTTGATGTACGTAGTCTGGTAGAAGTTCTTTAACCCTTAGACCCGCAGAGAATTTTCCGGAAATGCGTATTTACACAATATGGGCACGTATGGTGACACTAGGTGGGGTAACTTAATTCTTACAGCCTACAAACACACAGAGATTAAAAGTGTGTTCACTGGGCTACTTGGAGAAGGTTAAATGAACACTGTAACTACAGTGGCTTACTTGTTATGAAACGATGAAGAGTGACAAGTGGCATCTCCATGTTTCAAAATTCTTGCCACGTGTTTAGTTTTGATTGTGCGTTTAATCAGGTGAGTCAGATATGGCCTGATGGTAAATTTCATGACGAATCAAATGGAAGTTGTTGCAAGGTGATAGGAGCAACTACCATCAAGTTATCAACTATTTTATAAAGGTGTGTAAAGGGTTTGCAGGTTTCTTTGCCAAATGTTATTTTTATGGCTAGTTTTGGCCTCACCATTTAGTGTTAGTGTAAAACCCTAGGTATCATTTTAATCCTTGTTACATCACACCTAGAATGACGTAAATTGCATAGCCATAGGATGGATGCTTTGTGCATTGCACAAGGCATGCATATTTCCTAAGTTTAAATCCAGTTTTCTGGATTATGCGGGTTTAAGGGTTAATCACAGAAGTTACTAAATTAACAAGTTCAAATTCCTAACCTTCCTTACATCTGTAATTGTGACAGAGTTATGCACACATTCACTATAATATGATATTCTATTGGTCTATTAACCTCCCACAAGGCAATACTCTGCAGTCCTGCACACCACTCAATGTGTATTGTATAGCTGAAAATTTTCGAGGGACTAAACTTTCGCGAAATTGTGTATAATAATTTTTTTTAATTCACAAAAGATTAGAAACATTTTGCTTAGGTAATAGCTATACTTCAAACATTCACAATTATATTTTCATGAAGCTGTCATTGCTAGCAAAATTCGCAAAAGTTTCGTCCCTTGAAAATTTCTGCCTATATGGTAGTAATTTTACATTTATGGCATGTCTACATTGGTGTAAGCATACAAGCAAGTCTTGACCTATATAAACTCACAGGTGATCGAAACAGTTCAACCATAATGAGAAACGTCCGATTCACATAGACAACATTATCTATTGTTCCAATGGTGTAACTGACATTATAACTCAAGCTTTGAGGATGCAGTACTCTAGCAGTAGGGCTGAAGGAGAAGTAAGCATCCTACAAGACATAAAAATATCACTTTACATAATTACACACATTGTACAGTACATCATTATTGATCTCAACACTATTTCTTGACAGTTCTAAAGTTACTATTCCCAATGTAGTTTGATTTAGTTGATCTTTAGGTATCATCTGTATTTTAACTATTTCACCAGGATAGGCTCTTACCTATGAGATTAATCGACACACTTACACATACTAGCACTGTTAGATCATCTTACAGATTCATTATATAGTTCCATTGTTTGAGCAGGGGTTAACAGTGGTAAAACTCCCTCTTCTCTACTGTCATATGAGATAAATGACAGTCCTTGTGGAGGTGACAGCCATGGACATAGTTCTACTCCAGCATATACATCACGTCCAACAATAGCTTCATTATCCATAAAATTAATGGAGGTCTACAAACACACATGATCTGCAAGGGAACAGTTTAGTATGCTTACAACATACATGATTAGGATTCAAAGATTCAAAGGGAACAGATGGATCTGAGTATTGAAGGAAGCAGAGAGAATGTCCATTGATATTTCTGAATACTGGTGGTATAACTGGAGGATCAACTTCCACCACAACTGCTGCACCAACCCTACACACATACATGTTACACTAACAAAACCACTGTGTGATTACCTGCCAGTGTTGTTAACAAAGTTGACATGTGTGCCATTGTGAAGTAGAACTTGACTGAAGGAGAAGAGATGAAATGCTCCACCTTCACTGACAATGTCTGTACCAGCTGCACTATTACCATCATATGTCATTGTATCGGTGTATACCTTTGCAGCAATTACCTGATCAAGAGCATTTCAAATTGTCACCCAAGTTTTCATAATAATGTACAGTATATTAGGGACCTGATACACATATACGTACTAATACTCAGGCTTTCAGGTATTCGTATATGTTATACTACAGATATCATGGTATTCGAAATATATACCAAAAGATATACAAACTTAGAAAAGATGTTATAGTGCGAGGCGAAATCTGTAGTATAATATGTTAATACAACATCTCGTCTCTCACTTGGAAGCAGTAACAGCAATTTCTAATGTTTTTACTCCATTATTAGTACTGGTAAGTAATTCCTTGTGATTAGCATGCTCAAGGAGTATGCACATGCGTTGCAGCCTGCAATCTTCTTGAAAATCGGTCCAGCAATCTATAGCAACTGTTGCTAGGCAACAAAATGTAAACTTGACCTAGTTACATGCTTTTTGGTGGTTGCTTAGTAACCGTTGCCAGGGTGTCAACATCATTTCTAAAATCAGTAGTGGTTACCTAGCAACGGTTGCTAGGCAACAGTGTTGTTGATAGGTAACATGTATTGGTTACTATGGTTACAGTAGTTGTCAAGTCGGTCATGCCTAACTGGTAAAACAACTAAACACTATCAAAAAATTTTAGCCAATCAGACGTGTATATCAAATGTACAAGTGATATACTAATCCTATTGGTTAGTTTGCTGTAGTATATCAAAAATATACCACAAGCTGCTATTGGAGATCTTCTACAGGACATGATATTGATGTTGTATTAGGTGCATATATTCAGCAAACTTAATGATATTACAAATGTAATACATCTCACATAACTCATTGACAAACACCAACAGGCAAATAATATATATGCATTATGTAGCATGCATTTCTGAAAATTGTTCTACAATTCCTAAACTATTTTTGATTCTTTTCTACCACCTACAAGTCTCAAAATAATTTAGCATATTCCATGAGGCCCTTGTGTTGACAAAATCACTCACTCGAACAGCATTTCCAATGTTGTTACTAAAGGTGACATTATCAAATCTTGTATTGTAATAAGCAATGTTGATAGCTGCAGCGTCAGCACCAAAGTTGCTATCAAATATGCTGCAGTTGTAACAATACATCAACCATTCATTCTGGTACAGTTCACTTACCAGTCAATAAAAGTTACGGGAGTATAATGACTTCTGTCCACAAAGAAGTTATATGATGCTACATCAACAGCACCACCATATCTTCCAGCTGAATTGTTAGTGAATACACAACTTCTAAATATCACAGAATTATTGGCTAGTCCATTATAAAAATAAACATTTGATACACCTCCAATACTAACTGCAGTGTTTTCCATAAAAGTACAATTAATGACTGCAACACTAGAGAATGCTTCACTACTTCTGCTGTTCAATGTGCTTAACAATAAAGCTCCAGAGATTGAAGAAGCAAGATTATCAACAAACAAGAGATTTTCAAGCACATAGGTCCGATGATTTTGTGCCTCTATAAAGCAAAACAAACCTCCACCACCTTCATGTGCTATGTTTTTGACAAACACTGAGTTGTTAACAACACAATTCACTGCAGCGGGAGTATTGACAAAGATTGCTACTCCTCCACCTCGACCACTTTGGAAAGCAACACGATTAGTTTGACCTTGTAATGTGCCCGGTAGTTTAGCAGAATTTTCAGTGAAGTTACATTCACTAATACTAATATTAACACTATCATAGATTCCATTGATACATGATATAGAGAGTCCCCCACCAGTTGCCTGGAATGGTCTACTACTGTGGCGACCATCAGATGTGTTGTTGTAAAATGTACAATTTTTCACTATCACATTTGGTGAATTGTAAATGTTCACTGCTCCAAATTGATTGTCCCTGTAATGCATAATGCCACAATAACAAACCCTCTTTACTGATACTTCAACAGATGCTTGAAATGCAAATTTACCAACATCATAACTTTACCAACTCCTTCAACAAACATGCTCATTTTCTCTCTCTCTCTCTCTCCTCCCCCTCTCTCTGTGTCTCCTCTCCTCTCTCTCTCTGTCTACTCACTCACTCTCTCTGTGTCTCTCTCTCCTATTTATCTGCCTGTCTGTCTACCTACCTGTCTATCTATCTACCTGTCTATCTATCTATCTATCTATCTATCTATCTTATCTATCTATCTATCTTATCTATCTATCTTATCTATCTATCTATCTATCTATCTATCTTATCTATCTATCTATCTTATCTATCTATCTATCTATCTATCTATCTTATCTATCTATCTTATCTATCTATCTATCTATCTTATCTATCTATCTATCTATCTATCTATCTATCTATCTATCTCTCAATCATTGTACGAACTCTTTACAGTTTGACTAAAGTACTTTAATGAATTAAAGCAATGTATAAACTTTGTTTGTGTTGCTCCATGCCTTTTTCCTTTCTTAATACAGTGATCTCCTGATATGAAACCCTTCAAAAGCCATATAGTAGTATATTATTAGACCTTAGAGACAATCCTTTCAAAAAATAAGATTTTTTTGTATATGCCAAACCTGTGTGAATAAATTAAGTGCATATACCTACTACTCCAACAATAGATACAATAATCACAAACTAATCTGAGTAGCTGTATTACAATAGGAATCATGGAGATTATGGGGACTTTCTTAACTAAGAATATCACCCAAAAACTTTCCTTCATAACAGCATAGCTAGGCCCACAATTGTCTTTAAAGCATCCCCAACAAATTTCTATGAAATTGTAAATTTCTCTGAATTTTCTGCCTGACTAATGTGTCCAGCCAAGCATAACTTAATTATGGACAAGGCTATGGGCTTCATTTCTTTACTTTTACGTTGCTTTGTGCTTTTTTAACCAACCAAAGCAGTTATAATACATGCATCATGGTAGTGTTGGCCACTAGCTGATTAATCGGTTTTGGTTAAATAAAAGCACATGATAATTTCCACTGATGTGTAGGAGGCTAGACATAAGCTATTTGGCATTTTAATTGGGGTGAGCCTTAGATGAAGGATGAGGAAATGTGTGATGGATATTCACGTTGCTTGCTTGAATGTACAGTACATTCAATTCCCTTATAATGGATGCTCAACAGCTTGAGCATCCTGGGGCAAGACTGAGATATGAATACAATGAATATCATATTAGTGAATAAAAACTAATGTATGCTGTAGGGCTATTAGCAGTATTTTCAGTCAGGAGTGGTGGAAGATGGTGAAAGCAATAGTACAGATGAAAGCATTGTTTTCATCTGTACTATTGCTTGCAAGCATTGCATTAGTACTGATGAAAGCATTTCCAACAGTTAGACATTTCCAACAGTACTATAAGCATTACAATAGTACTGATGAAAGCATTTCCAACAGTTAGAAAGCATTGCTTTCTAACTGTTGGAAATGATCATGAGCAGACTGTTCAAAATCATCATGTTTCCATTCACAAGCTTAGAAAAACTGAGTAAATGTATGTGGACTTCCTTGTAGCTGTGTCTGACTCTGTCATATTCCCTTCAGATGTCTGGCTAATCTTTCTTCAGGAGCTTCATAATCTTCTTTTTGTTGTTGCGTTCCTTCATTCCATTCATGACGCAACAAACAAACAATAAACGTCTAACATATGGTAGGCCAGTAATATACTTATTTACCTGTACTTGTTCACTGTAGACCAAACATTGCAACTAATAACCCACCTAAGTGCAATCTTTAACATGCATCTGCCATCTAAGTGCTAACCATTATACATTGGGTAGTGCTAACAGCTGGAACGGAATGGGGCGCGCGCCAAGTTAATAAATCGTTTTTGCAGATTGTGCACCGTTTCTTACCATTACATAGTGACTAGAATTGTGCTGAAGTTAGTTTTCTTCTACTTGTGGGCATGCTAAAAATCGCTCGCTCGAAGTTTCTATTTAATGCCCACTGCACGAAAGCGTTTTGCAATTACCTACACTGAAAAACTATCATTTAACCTGCTACACTATTTTGTAAGCATATGATTCACAGCCACTAACATACACTGTGGTTAGCTCTCGTAAATTATTGCCCATGCTGGCAGACTTCAGAAAACCACCCTGGCTGTTACTAAAGAGTTGGACACGACTATAACATGAAAATACTACAGTAGTTTACCTTTTAGAATGATAAGGAAGCAATTCTACATCAGGATTAAACAGAATTTGATGGATTGGTAAGAGCACAACATGCTACGTGGCGAGCATTAAATAGAAACTTCAAGAGCGCGATTTCTAGCTTACATATAAGTAGAAGGAAATGAACTCTAGCACAATTCTAGTCACTGTGTGGCAGTTGGAAATGATGCAAAATCCGTCTCAAACGATTTTCTACTTGGCGCGCGTCCCAATTTGTTCCGTTCCATTCCGTTCTGGCTTTTAGCACTACCCCTGTACTTTAAGTGCTTAGTGTAAATTTAATATCTAGTGCTATAGTCAGTACAGAGCCCTGCCAAATATAAATGTAATTAACAATATCAAAGAGGTGAACATATGTTCATCTATACCAAATGAATGGCATATTTTTAAAGCATCATAACTCACTTGCTCTTCCTCATATTAAAGTGCTTGTTTGATAATTCCAGTGTTTAAAGGGCTCCACAGCATTTAAAGGGCTTCACAGCATTTAAAGGGCTTCATGGTGCCACTAAATGTTTAGGCAGCTGGCCCATGTAACAAGAGTTATTATCAAGAAATGAGGGCTCAGGTGAATGCAAACAGACTATAATGTCTAGCGCTTATACCTATGCACACAGTAGTACACTGTACATGTAACTCTGGCCTGTCAACCTTGATTTTGTGAGATATGCTATAGTTAAACCCCACCACGAGTAGGATATCGTAGTTATTAACCCGAGGCCGAGGTGAAGCTGAGGCTGAGGTGTTGATAACTAGATATCCTACAAGTGCAAGTGAGATTAAATTGGCTTCTATCCCACACTTTGAAGCAGTCAAGTTCACTAGTAACGTGTCAATAAGGCTAGACAAGCATGTCAGTTGTGAACTTGTAGTTTAGTCTCATCCCCAGCCACCCATGCACCCGATCACGCTCCCTTCGCGTGATCAAGTGCGTGGGTGTCTCGGGACAAGAATATAGTTTTACAATGTGTATGGCTTCAATTTTTGCCGAGCTTGTAGTTTTACATGTGTAAGGCTTCAATTTGCTTTGATTGTACTTCTTTTAATTGAATGTTTAAATATAATATGTGACTGAATTTGACAAAACCCGGCTTCGACGCACAAAGCTTCGTTAGGAGATATGGCGATTTTAAGTAATCATTGTGTAATAACTTCCCAGTGCCTACAGCTGTGCAAACACAATTTGCACCAAATATGCATCTATTTACTAGCTATCACTGAGTGGGTGTATACATTTCTGATACCCAAAATTAGCCCTGTTGTGGGCTGCTTTTCTCGAGCGGGTAATAATATCACAGGTGATAGTAATAGGGTGGGAGGGTGGGGGGCGGTGGGTGGGCTTAATATAGGGGTATAAAATGAAGCAAGAAGACGATTGGAATCCAGAGGCCAAGTTTGGGCTCTCCATGGCCCTCCATGGCCCTCAAATCACTCCAAATTGACTGAGAACACTATTGGCAAGCTCTCTGTGAAGTTCCAGCTCACTACACACCATTATCACAAAGCCATGGCCATTCAATGGCACCAATCTCCCACTCGTGGCTTTGACAGGGTCGGAAGAAAGCTACAACAGAAACCAGACTTGCCAGTCCTGAAGGAAGTACAGTGTGGAATATGATAGCGTATTACACCCCATTCACACTACTCACTTGACCCAGGTAGGGCACAGCACGGCACGGAATAAGCTGCAGTGTGAATGGATCGAACTGTACCAAACTGGGCTGAACTTGGCACCCCAATACAAGGTAGGCTGGCCCAGGTCGATTCAAGCTGAGATGCAATGTGAACACAAACCAAGCGGGAACCGAGTTTGATTATCATTCCACAGCTGATTAAGCGCACTATAGAGATAATTCCATTCTGGCGGTTTTTGTCACGTTGAGGACGAGACTTGTTCCATGGCTTCTTGGAGCCGTTCAGAGACGCTGAAATTGATTGAGATTTGGAGCGAGGATAATATTCAAGGTCAACTTGAAGGATGTCACCGAAACAGGGAAGTCTACACTCTAATTTCCCGAAGGATGAATGAAGTTGGCTTTCAAAGAACATTTGAACAATGCTGTGAAAAAGTCAAGAAGCTAAAGGAAGAATACAGACGAATTAAAGACAGACTACATGAGACAGGACAAGGAAGGAGCGAAGAGGTAGAGTGGCCATATTTTGATCAAATGGATAGAATACTAGGTCACAGGCCTACAACCATTCCAGAAACTGTAGTCGATACTTTGGGTCAGCGTCAAGAGAATAATGATGAGAGCTCTGATGCTAGGGAAGACATAAGTGAGGTAGATGAAACTTTGTTCGGTGATGTTAGTGCTAGTGACACGGCAACAGTTGCATCTGCATCAACAGAAAGTGCTACTGAACCAGTTCGAGAGAATACTAATAAGAGCAAAAAGAAGAAACGATCAGTTTGAATTCGTCATGAATGGAGTAGTGAAAGAGATGTTGACAGTGCAAGAAAAGAATGAGGAATGATATATAGAATTGGAAGAGAAAAGGTTGCGGATGGAAGAAAAGATGCTTGATAAGGAGATAAAGATGCAAAGAGAGGCACAGCAGTTTCAGATGAAGATGATGCAGATGATGTCGTCACTCATTCGGAGTCATAACATGCCACCTTATCCACCTCCCGTTGCAACATCTACCCAGTACCCTTCAGGATCATATTACCAACCCTATGACGATGATGCAACTCAAGTAGATGGATTTAACTGATTTAAGTTTTAGTAACTACTTAGCACAGTACAATGATTGAGTGCTATGTATACGTGCCCTTTATACAATGATTAAAGGTTAAATCATTAAAAAGTTCAGTTAATGTATTAGCTAACTATTAAAATGATGGACTAAAGCGTCTCTATTTGCTGTTGATCCACCAGCAATCCACCAGCAACTGCACTGTGTGGACGTCTGTCTGGCTGAGGTAAGTCAGGCTGGTTGTCATTAAGCCAAGATTCATCTATTGCTTCCCCATGAATCTCACACATGTTGTGAAGCACACATGCAGATGCTACAATATTAGGAACATTCTTTACCAGCATATCATTTCTTTTCAGCAGTCATCGCCAACGGGCCTTTAACCTGCCAAAAACAATTTCAACTACAATTCTCCCACAACATATCCTGTAATTATAAGTTCTCTTGTCAGCACTGTCAATACTGGGTTGGTTATAAGGCTTCATCAACCATGGCTGCATTGGATAAGCCGAGTCTCCTATAACAAACACTGGTACATTGACTCCATTGATTGGTTTTGTTGCACGTGACAGCAACTGCCCAACAGTAGCTTTCTTGTAAAAAGTGGAATGGGCTAGTACACGGGCATCATGTACACTGCCCGGCCACCCAGTGTAAATGTCTAGAAAACAAAACTTGTAGTCAACAACTGCTTGCACCAACACAGAATTCCAGCCTTTGCGATTATAATAATCTGTATGACACACAATGCTGGTGGAGAAATAGGTATATGTGAACCATCAATCGCTCCAAGGCACTGAGGTACACCCCATTTACTTTCAAAATTGTCAATGTACTGTTGTTGCTGCTCAATGGATGGGAAACATATATACTTTGGAAGAAGATGGGCAACTATTGCCTTACAAGTCTTGTGAACAACTTCACAAACAGTAGACCTACCAACACCAAATAAATGAGACACAGTTCTGTATTCTGCTGGCGATGATAGGGTCCATAATGTAATTGCTACACGTTTCTTCACTGTTATTGCATCCCGTAGTCTAGTGTCCTGGTACTGTATGTGTGGAGTCAGCTCAGCACACAAATGATCAAAAGTATCTTTACTTAAACGAACATTTTTGAAGCCAATCTCGAGGAGAGAAGGTTTCCAAAACAATATGATCCCACCAATGACCAGATCTACAACAAAAGTACAAGTTACCAGCTATGTAAAGCTACATGAGTAGAAGAATTAAATCACTAGGTAACCATGCACAATGGATACAAAGTAGCTAATATCACTAGTATCATTTTAACTACTGTATGTGCCTATCAGCATAGCAAATAATTAGCAAGTAGTCACGTGACTAATTACTTTGGTAGAGTCCAAGCAATTCGTTCAATTGGGGCATTCACAAAGCCATGCCAAGCAGCACTCAATACTGTAAAAAGTAAAGCAGTACTCCAACGCTGGTACGTCCTTTTCTGCTGCCTTCGCTTCAATCGTTTGACCGATCGTTTGACCCGCAGCATCTCAGTAATAAGTGCCAAATTAGTTAATTAAAATCGTACGCATTTAAATTATACTAATCGAGCTACTCGACCCGGATTTTATTGCCAGTGTTAACAAGAGCCAACTCGGGTTCAGTAGCACGGGTTTTACCCGAACTTATTAGCCCGGGATAGTGTGAACGGGGTGTTAGGCCAGTGATCCATTTCTGGTAAAAACGTAAGTTTGATTTTGTGTGTGTGGAAGCCTTGTTATGTGAAATCCGGTCACATATGTTGTCTTCCATATATGCACTGAGGTTTAACTATCATTCCCTGGGTTTAACTACCATTCCTGGGGTTTAACTACTATATACTCCCAGTTTTTTATTTAGATGTAGGGCTTCAGTGGGTCAGAATGATTGATATGTGACATTCCGTATGTCATGCTCCTGTGTGTTGATGTACATTTAATATGCTCAAAATATATTGTTAGGATTGAGTACACTATGCTTTTAAAATTTTTCTTTCAGGCAATTCTTTGTATTCACCTATTATTCCCAAAATTATTCCCTGGAGTAATTCATGGAATTGTAAAATTCTGCTGCTGAAAATATAATCACTTGCAAGCATAAAAACTATACCTAAAGATCGATATACTCTAATAGAACAGTCACAACTAACTTGTCTGACTGTTCTATCAGAGTAAGTGACTGCTCTATTAGAGTATCTCAATCTTTTTGACCAATTTTGTGCTAGCAATGATTGTGGATGTAATTTTTCTGCAATACTACATGAAAATGTGTGAATTCTAATTGATTATTCCTGAAGATCATCCTATTATTCCAAAATTATTCCTGATTCTTTTTACCACCAATTATCCAAAAATTATTCCGGCATGATGTACACATGCCGATATAATATTATTGTCTCTCACATATAATTATAGTAAATCCTAGCTATTTGCAGTTGAGAATATCAGTGTACATACATTGTAGAATGTTTATAAACTGTCATAATAAAAAGTAAGCGATCAATATCCTTGCAAGCAAAACACTAGATTGCTTTGCTATATGTGACCCGCTGAGCAAAACTGGCCATTTTTGCACATTCCTCAAATTCCGTTTTATTCCTTCTCTGTTATCTATAGTAACAAAGGGGTGGACAGCCAAAGTTTCAGAATTTTGTGATGAGTAGTCTTGGAGTTATAGCACTAGACAGTTGGAACAGGGTAGATTTGTACAGTAACACTTATGGCAAATAAAATAATTACAGGCACTTATTTAATCGATCACAACTCATGAATGAAACAAGCTATGAAGGCTCTTCCTTGTGGCATCTTGAGCACAGTAGGGATGTAACACTTCTTATTGCTTTGCTGTGATTTAATATCGTGCACTACTCCAGCTTGTTTCAGTACTTTTTATCAATGTACTATGGTCCCTACTCTAGTTGAAAATTCCATATTTATTTGTACTTGTTTGTTAACTTTTTTTATGAAATAAAATCATTATGACTGGTGAACCCCCACATACCTCGTCAAAAGAAAAAAGTGGTGCCGCGCTCCTCAGCTATCAATTATTGTCTGAATAGTGAAGTATCCATTACGCTTCATTGTCAGCCATTACTCATTGGCATTACGAATCAAGAACTGTGAGAAAAGCACCGCTGCAATCAAAGTAGCCATTATGAAAAATATGGACGATTTCCGTTATGAAGGGAGGCCATCATGTGCTGCCACCAAATTGACACCTTTCACTGTCAGTAAAGATGAATGGGATACAAAGGAGGACACTTGTAATTCCATAAAGAATGCATTGTACATACTTTGGTATGCCAAAAGGCACTTGTCTGCTGGCTGAAATGACATTGAACAGTGAAAAAATTAAATAGGCCTGTAGCCTTAGCCATTATTGAGTTATGCTTGTCTGAAGGCATCAGTCAGTCAGTCACTAGAAAATTCCATTTAATAAGTTTAAAAAAAAAATCAGAGCAACCTGTTGAAAGCATTTCAGGTCAATCTGAAAGCTTAATTGTTTGGGCTTAGTTTTATGTAACCAATATTGCTTCATTGTCATCAGGAAAAAAGTGAGGCTGGTTTTTTGGGTGATGTGTTTTCATGGGCCACACCCAAACATTTGTGGTCCCTACTATAGTCAGTATGCATTCACCCGAGCCCTCACCAAATATAGTAATATAAAAGAGATGAATATGTGCTTACTCCCAATGGTTTTGTACTGTAACCTTTCATATTTTAAACATGTTTGTGTGCCTGAATTGTCTATACTAATTGCTTGCAATATTTTTAAAGCCTCACAACTTACTTGTTCTTTCCCGTATCAAAGCACTTTTTTGATAAACAATTCTGGCATTTAAAGAGCTTCACAGTGCTACTAAACATTTGAGCAGCTGGCCCATGTAACAAGACTCAAAAGAGTTATTAACAAAAAAAGAGGGCTCAGGTGAATGCAAACAGACAATTTACAGTGCTATTGTACTGTATGATACACTGTACTTCATTAATTGCTATTATTATAATAGCTATCAACAGGCTGAAGTAGAATATGAACTATTTAAGCTGCAGGTGTGGATTACCTCCCTTGTTTCATCGGTATTATTATCTGTAATCCCCTACTCAAATGTGCATTTTTAAGAATATGCTCACTGAAATAAGCAACACATATACTTGGGTTGCTGGCATACATGAGGAAACATTTAAGTAGAGTAAGGAAATGTTAATTTTGTGTTTTCAAACCATCAATAGCAAAAATTGTATTATAATCATAGTATTATTTTGAATAGCACAGGAAATCTCTATAAGGAAACAAGAAATTGAAAACCCCTTGAAAGTTAACTCTACTGTACTTAAAGTTTACATAAAATTCGCTTGCCTTTTTGCATGCATTACAAGACAATCATAAGCCAAAACCTGGTTCAGCAATCCAACAAAAGCCCAAAGCAAATAGCTAGTACATGCATTGAGCATAGAGTGATGAGAATTTGATGAAAATTAATTTTAAAAGTTAAGTGCTATTCAGGGTTTGCTATGACAGATAAATCATCACACTCACTGAAGGGTGACTTGCAACCCCCAAATGTTTAATAAGAGACCACGGAATCATTTTAAGTATTTTAGGAACATTTCAGCATTGAATTATAGTAGGATGTGTATAGAATATTAAAATTTTTACTCACTGAAGGTGGCCTATGATCCCCAAAATTGTATAAGAGACACTAAAATTTAAAATAGTTCAGACAGTAGTAAGATTTGTAAATATAACATTATTATTTATTCATTTATACTGTGCAGGAAATAGGACAGTAGGAGGCAGAGGACCAAAGGATCCTCCAGCACAAGTGTACTTAGCACATATGTGACCCAGTCTGAGAAAACCGGTCTTATCGTTCATGTCAGCAGATTCGATTATTCACCCAGCACACAAAGCTACATGAATAAACTATCTAATTCCACAATCAAAATCAGCTAGACTTGAGTGGTGTGGTTTTGCTGGCTACTTTTCCCAAGCCCAGTGGCGATCTGTACGTGTGGTGTGGGGCCTTAATGGAGCTCTGGTCAGCCCGGGGATGACTTTATGTGGCTGTACAGCTCTGTGGTGTTGAATAAGTACCTCTGCTGTGAATTTCCTTTCATTTTAGCCAATTTTGAGACCTCAATGGCCCAAAACTTGGCCTAATTCATCCCTATGCCTTCCTTTTCAATTTTTGAACACCATCTTGCCCGCCTTCCAGGCCCCCCACCTCCCACCCATTTTGCAGTTCACCTGATACAGTCAACCTTGGTTTAAAAACTATCTAAAATGGCGGGAAACTTAGTTGCTGGCTACTTGCACAGTGGATGCGGTGGAAGGTAATTAAGGAATTGGTGTAAAACACGTGAAAATTTGGTACACATAGCTTCAACCATTGGCGAGCTACAACACACTAAATACTTAAAACCGGCGTTTCTCGATACTTTTAAATAGGCGATAAGACCGGTTTTCCCATACTGGGCCACATATCATGAACCACGATAGTGGGTTCATAATAGGGATCGCCCATGTTTTTTGCAAAAACTCTAATAGAACGCACGCCTAAAAGCCACCTTGGAAAGCATCCTCTAACTCAAAACAACCCTCTGGTGGTTATTTACAATTAGTATTGGTCCACTAGTAAGTATCAAGTGAAAAGGAAACAGTATGTGTATTTGGGACAAAACTGAAATTTGCCGTTTTGTTCATATTATTATTTAATATTATTATTCATAATATTATTTTGTTTCACTCATGTACAACAAAAGTTAACCACTTTTTCACCCTAAAAACTATATAGCCATGCTTACTGAGTCTTTCCGCGTGGCCATGACCTATTAATAAGCCCGTATTCCACAGATCGCCAACCACCCTACACCTCGAAAATTTTCTAAGTTCTCTTCGCCATTGCACTATTGGCAGCAGCTCCGTATACTAAAGAAGCCATATAACAATAAAATTACAGGATTCCATTGTGTGAGCTCCTTTGGGTTTTGTTGCAGAGTTAATCAAGTACTCAACAGCACTTCTTAGACTTAGAAGATCTTGCATAGCGTCTCTGCGTGGTGAGTAGAGTCTACTTCCTGTAAACGCACGGTCGCGATTCGCTACGAGCGACCATACAAGCGCTCTCTCAGAGACATAACTGAAGAAGTGATAGTGCTGACACCAGAGATTATTCATTGTTATGAATATAGTTTCTATAAACCATATTCCCTTTCCACGTAAAGCCTAAAGTTGGGTGGAGTCAGTATTAGTGTTAATTAAAATATTGCCATAATTGTCTGACCACTGACATTGTGTAAGCAACATGGCTTCATGCTGTTGATAACCCATGGTTTACAATAGGCATTGCAGCTATACACAGTACCTGACTGTTGTTATGAATGATGTGTGTGCATGCACATTAGCTTCAGACCTTCAGTGCTGGTCACTGTAAAGTGTTAACACATAACGTTTATGGGAAGTCATGCATTCATATACAATTCAACATAGATTTCTTCACTGTGGTATACTCAATGAATACAATACTCACATGAACAACAAACCCTAGCTACACAAACTATATTGTATGTAGCATTATATTATCATTTATACTACTGTGCACCAGTGAGCCAATGTTGTAGTCCATGCACCCATGGAAAATCTGTACATGATTCTTCTTATTGTGTACGGTCTTGGCTGAAATAATAAATGTACAGCCACTGACTATTTTAATTTATAATTATATGCTTGTCAGAGTTCCATGTCTTCAATTGTCTTATGACAGGTAGCTATAGCTCAGTATCATACTATTAGGTGTGTGTATATTCATGAACACTGCATTAGGATGCTAATGTGAGTAAGAGACTAGAGTCCTGACACATGTAGTAAGACAAGTTAGACAACAGCTGCTCACTGTTGTGTGTAATGTATAGTCTCGTCCACAGTCAAGAGCAGTCAGGTAAATACTCTAATAATGCAGTCAAGTGTGTCTGATATCAACAAAGCTTACACTGAACTTGACAGCCACTAATTGTAAACTGCTCTACGTATATCTACAACAATTAATCACTATCAGTAAAACAAATCCATTACTGGGTTAATAAAAAGTACACAAACTAGATGAATAAAAATTGGAAATTTTAAAATGGGAATAGGGATCGCTAAAAAAGCCACCAAACAAGAAGGGATCGCTGGGGTGGTAATGCAAACCACAAATCCCTATTTTGACTCATTTTAATATGACTCAGGGGGAGCATGTAACTAAATATTTATGACAGAGAGTCAAAATAGGGATTTGTGGTTTGCATTACCACCCCAGCGATCCCTTCTTGTTTGGTGGCTTTTTTAGTGATCCCTATTCCCATTTTAAATTTCCAATTTTTATTCATCTAGTTAATTTATGAAACAACCAGAGTCAATTCGCTTTTATACTTCAAATAGCTAGTCATCATGCCAAGCCAGCATCAAAGCAATGTTGTGATTATAGTCGCTACAACAATTATTAATTTTATAACTCTTAGTTCTTAATTAAGCTCATGAACAAACAAAAACTGACTTTGTAGATGATTTGAGGATTTCTAAATAATAATATTTAATGAATTTTATCAGATGAATGTCACAGATCATAGACTACCCCTCTACAGACACATGTGCTGATACAAAACGTATGCAACAACAACGCTGTATGAGATTGAGACACTTACCTGAACACACAATTCTGGATTACCACAGTGTTCACTTCCTCCACATATATTGGAAGGAGACATCCAGTAAACACTAGTCCATCAAATATAACCACTGAGGCATGTAATAGTCGTCTACTCTGCAGATACTCCAGTATGCTTCGGGCATCATCCACACAGTTTATGATGACTGCACTAACCTCTCCTGTGACTGTTAAGCTGTCATTTTCCTTCAAGTCAACTCCATGTACAAACTTCATTATATTTAGTCGATAAGTATTAGCAGTTAGTGACAGCTGAATACATCTTGTTCCTAGAATAAATAACAATTTTGGAAGCGAAATTTCTTTTACAGAGGAGCTGTTATATGGAATGGTTTACCACCAGCTGTGACTGAGGCAACCAACCTGCTGTCACTTAGGAAATTGTACTATGATAATGGTGATTTAATTGTGTAACATATTTTGTACGTATACCCTTTCATTCTTGTCTGTGTGTAAGTATCTGTGTATGCAGGCCCACTGAGTCCACTCAAAACTGAGTGGAATCCCTGGTGAAACATTACAATTATAATTACTTGGATCTTGTCCGTCGGATTCTCGTCTTTGCGACGTGATGTTATCTAAGAAAAGATCTAACTGAGATTGGTTGATGATAGTACGTTCTATACATAGTGAGTCAGGAGTATTGGAGGCGAAGCCCCTATATATCAGACCGACGAATAGCAGAAACCAATAGTTCATCATCGGACAATTTTTCCTTAACGGTAATAATACGTATGTAGCCACACTATTTGTATTACGAGTGCTCGGTTATCAGCCTCATGCCGCCCGCCCCAATTCCAAGAATAAAATTCCTATTCTTGGAATTGGGACGGGCGGCGCGAGACTACTCGGTTGTGCCAGAGGGCAAGTTATAATAACCAGAACCGGAATCAGGAATGGAAAGGAACGGAATGGAACGGAATGGAATTTTATTTTTTAAAAGGTCTGGCTATGCCAGACTATAAGTCTATATATGAATTGCATTATTATCCCCGCATCCTGCTACTGACAGGTCACGACCTCACTTGTGAATGTGATTACAACTAGAAGCTGTTACCAAGAATGGTAATAAGCCACAGTCATTGCTGAGGAGCCTTACCAATTTTGAAAATAGTTATCCAATCTGATTGGTAGCTAGCTACACTGCATCTATTGTTGCAAGTTTACACAAGTGTGAGACATCCCCCCCCCCCCCCCCCCCCCCCACACACACACACACACACACACAAACAATTACTACCAAATAACTCCAGTTGTGATTTGTTTAAAAAAATTTCACCAGTCATACACCTTGTGAATAATAATTTTTAAGAATGAAGACCAACAATTTTAAAATCAAAATTCTACCGGCCCTCCAAACTTGAGGGAGTGTATATGTATCGGTATCACTTTTCTATACATTTAGCTTGACCTAGCTACCAGCAAGCTAAGACGGATTTGGGAGGTTGGGGTATTGAAGCATCCCCCCCCCCCAAGTTTTACTATGTGCGGCTTCTAGAAGTTGCAGTATACAGATGCTATTGCATCTTGTACGTATGCATGGGCAATGAAAAGATGAAAATCACAAGGGGAATGCGGGCTAATCTTTCTAAGAGGGATTCAGAATTATATTTTTGGTGTAAGACTTGACCTAAAAGCTGCTGACAATCGAAATACTCCAATATCAATCCAATAGAGCATCCATTATGAAAATGAAATTATAATATTTTATATACCAGTGTGTGCCTTCTTGATCTGCTATCTCACCATTCTTCCAAACATCCTGCCATATGCTAATATATTATTAGAGTTAAAATTTATACTACTGAATCATAATAAATTATACTGTAATAGCATCATTAATTCTTTTCTTTCAAATGGTTTAATATAATAGTGGGCATTTTCAGTTGCAGCTAAAAACTTGATGCTTGGGTTGAAATGCTTCCTCTTGCAAGTAAACAGTAGTGATGTATATAAAGTTAACAACTTGAGGCTGCAGCATCTGAGAGCTGTTTGTTTGTTTCCTGCTTTATCAGTTATAATTAAGCAACAGTCACCCTTTGTTGCATTTATATGGTATCTGAATCTCTCTATCTAAAAATCAATTATATTGTACAGCTCCTGGAGTTTACGCAGTTGCGCTCCCAAAACCCTTCAAGTTCAACTTTAAAAGCTCAAATGATACACTGCAGCATTTACACTGTCACTGTGCTCAGGAGGGTAACAATTAGTTGTGACTTTGGACTCCTGTTGTAAATTATGGTGATGGAGTCAGATTAAAATAGTAACAGAACAGTTTGTGGTTAAATTATTATTTAAAAAATTAGAAGTTATATTTGTGTGTGCATTTTAAATTGCTACATGTGACTATATCACCTCTAAGCTCTACTCATGTGCTAAAAAAATTCTCTTTGGTCCACCATTTGACCTTACAATCAACAGAACCATTCTTTATTCTCTTTGAAAATCCACTATAATATAATATACCTTGCTTAAAATCGAATAACATTAATGTAGTTCTATTTTTCAACTCCATTATTTTGTACCGACAATTAATGTTTCAGTTCAACATTATTTTTTAGAAATAGCTTCCGGATTCAATCTTGTGATAGCTGTTTTCTAAAAATTTCCAGGAGGAGCATGCATATCAGGGGCGGATCTAGGATTTATAAAGGGGGGGGGGCTAACTAAAGGTACTAATCTCTTGGTAGAGATGAGGGATTTGCATGCTGGAACTAGGGGGGTCTGGGGGTATGTCCCCCCAGGAAAATTTTGAAAAATAGATGCTAAAATACTGCAATTTGGAGACATTTCCAGATAAAATTCATAATATTTTCTGCCTGTAGATATTTTAGGCCACTCCAAATAAATTCTCTGTTTCCCGTCCTGGACTCAAGCATATTTGCATGCGGGCGGGCTGTTCATTTCCATTATTTCATTATAAGATTGGCAGCTTTTCAAGCCATTATTTGCTTGGCACAACCATAAAAAGCTGCATAAGGCCCCTATTTGGTGATTATTAGTTTCTCATCCACCGCCCGCATCCTTCTTAAGCTACCGCATGGTAAGCCATTATTTACTCTGCGCACGCTCAGAAGAACACGTGATACCAAACTGTTACAGTTTTTGTTGATGAACGCTACAATGCGCTATATATCACCAGGAGAACTGTTGTTTTCCTTAGCAAATTGCTGCAGTGCCAGTTGCAATCGTGCTCTATCGACTTCATCAAAGCAGGCTTGCAGTTGATTGTCGAAAAACAGTTGGCGATCACGAAAATTAGAATCAGCTGGTGAAGGAAATGTTTGTAGTAAGAAAGAAAGACAATTTGGACAAGGTCTGTACATCAGTGTGTTAATATTATAAAATAATGGCCTAATGGTAATACCCTCCCGCCCGCATCATAATAATTAGAAAGGCTGGATGAGAAACTAATAATCACCGAATAGGGGCCTAAAAGCATGCTTAAGCTTTTCACGTTGCAAAAATAGTGCAAACGTAAAGTTTGTGTCAACTCGATAGCACTGCTGACACGTGAGCTGACACTGTTTCAAGATGGCTTTTGCTAAGCCTCTCAGTATGCAAGAATAACCAGAAAGTAATGGAAGAATACGGAATAATGGAATATTTAGAGCTGTCAGTAACTAGATGCGGGCGGTGGACGGGAAACAGAGAATTTATTTGGAGTGGCCTTATATACTGCCTTTAGATTATAGGTATAGCTCTCTGAAGCATTTTGCTAATGGAAACGTTTGGGTAGGTATAGACAACCAAGTACATGATGCACCCCTCTCACAATTGCACAACACTGAATAGGTGCATGTTAGAATAATAAGTTGAAAGTGGAAAATTTTGAAATTTGAACAATACAAGATTGAATCTGAGAGCATTTTCAATGGAAATTGTGAACCTGAATTAAGTATTGCCATACATATTAACTACACAAGTAGATGAATGAAGCCCTTTAAACAGACCAATGCACTTCATTGTATGTATAGGTGCAGGCAGATTTGGAAAAATTCCATAACAGAACCAACTATATGCTTCCAGTGAATGTTCTATTAGAGTAGTTAGCTGACTGCTCTATTAGAGTATCTCGATCTTGTACACCTCCAATGCTGACCCGGGTCCTTGTTACACAAACTTTAGTATAAATACCTTGGAAAGATGTTTATAAGGTGGTTTTATGAGTATTTGTATTATTAGTGGTCATATAATTATGCTAAGACAAAATTTCATTATAATACTCAGCATATTGATCAAGTAAAGCCTAAATAAGGGGGGGGCAAAGCCTCCCCCCCCCTGCATATATGCCCCCAGACCACCCTAGCTGGAAAATTGTACAGATGTGTACTGTGAATAGTGGTGATGAGACTATTTGCCCTTTTACTACAGCTCTCTCTTCATTGTTATTGTTTGGACATTCATGAGACTGTAAATACCATAAGCCAACTTATATTAGCAATACACTATATTTAGCGATCTTGTACGTATGTTGATGAATTTTAGTACATAGAAAATTTAGCAGTTTCATTAGTTCGTGAATTAATCAATATTGTTCATACATGTTTCACGTTTAGCATGTATTAAATTTAGTGAACAAGTAGACAGAAAAATTTGGAATTTTCAGCTAGAGTAGGGACCAAAACACATCGATAAAAAGTACTGAAACAAGCTGGAGTAGTGATAGTGCATGATATTTAATGTATGAATAAGATTAATTCATGAACTAATGAAACTGCTAAATTCTTTATGCACTAAAATTCATCAACATTAAATCCCAGTAAAACAATAAGAAGTGTTATATCCCTACTGTGCATTTCCATTATGGTATCTTGAGCACAGTAGGGATATAACACTTCTTATTGTTTTACGGTGATTTATTATCGTCTACTACTCCAGCTTGTTTCAGTACTTTTTATCGATGTATTATGGTCCCTACTGAAAATTCCAAATTTTTCTGTGTACTTGTTTGTTAACTTTTTTGTAAATATATTATTACGACTGGTGAACCCATGCATACCACATCTGAAATGGCGCCGCGCGTCCCAGTTATATCAATTATCGTCTGAAAAGTGAAGTATCCATTACACTTCGTTGTCGGCTATGTTCAACCAGTTACACAGCAGTATGAATCAAGAACTGTTTGAAAAGTGCCTCTGCTATCAAAATAGCCACTATGATAAATATGAACGATTTCTGTTACGAAGGGAAGCCATCACGTGATATCGCCAAATCAACACTTTTTGCTGTCAGCAAAGATGAATGGAACACAAAGGACACTGGTAAGTCCATGAAGAATGCATTGTATGTACTGTGGTATGCCAAAGGCACCTGTCGGGCCGAAGTAACGTCGAACAGTGAAAAAATCAAGCCCATAGCCTTAGCCGTTATCGAGCTATGCTTGTCTATTATTATGATTATGATTAAAGTATATACTTGGTAAAGGCAGAGCCTGTATACCAGAAGGCCTTTAAGATGTTTAAATTAGCTTCACTAAGTATTTGTCTGAATGCATCAGTCAGTTACTTACTCAGTCAGTAGAAAATTCCATTAAATAAATTATTTTTAAAATTCTGTAGCAACTTGTTGAAAGTGTTTCAGGTCTGAAAGCTTGTTTGGGCTTAGTTTCACCTAACCAATACTGCCTCATCGTCGTCAAGGGAAATTGAAGCTGTTTTTTGGGTGATATTATTTCATGGGCCACGCCTACTCCTTTGTGGTCCCTACTATACAGTACTATCGTACTGCATGATAATTTAGTGTACCACTATAAGGCAAGTACATTGTAGCTGATAGCCTGACACCCAAATCTTTCCGTCCTGTTCAATAAGATGTACAGAATAGATTTTTAGTTACTGCATGGCTGTACCCTTTATGACAGTTTGTGTCCCAACTGTTGGGATATACCGTAGTTCGCTTTATTTTTGTGCAAAGAATTAAAAATTTGTGATAAAAATATTTTCGTATGATTTAAGTGAATGACTGCTCTATTAGAGTAGTTCGATCTTATGTAAAAAAAATAAATCGTGTAAGAAGTTTCGTACAAGTTGTACATACGACAATTATTTTACAATGAAAAAAAAAGCGAATTACGGTAATGGAGTCGATCATTTCATCATTAATTTTCAGTCAAAATGTTACCAAAGTTTACAAATACTGACTGCTTTGTTTGGAGGAACGTTTTGTAGCTGAGGAGCAGAGTACAAACTTTTCCACCTCAAAAATTTTATTACGTATAATTACTAATTATGATAATTATAATGTGTCAAAATATAATAATTACATACAGTGTACACATTATTGTGCGTTTGTTGCAGACTGTAGATGCTGAGGTGCAATGAGACGTAAGGTAAGATCTTTCATTGTGTTAAATTTCAATACATAAGAATGGCCTATGGGATTATCAACTATCCGAGTAGAACGATTTCTCCTCGAGTAATGGCTCTGAGTTGGCAATCTTTCTCTGCAATTAAACAACAAATAATGTGTAGAAACACAGATGTGTTTTTATTTTATTTTATTCATTAATACTTTACAGGACTGTAAATATCAACACAAAATTAAACTTAAGAGCGTAACTAATAAATTACAGACCTGAGGTCTACCAGTGTCTTGCACTGATAGCCATAATTAATTACCTACAAATTACAATTAGCTATAATATATCTACAAATAATAATTACAAGGGGTAGCTACAAAGAGTATAAGTTAAAGAGTAAAATAGTTTGTAGGAGCTTGAGTGTTTAAACATTTGGAGCAGGGGCAACGAAAGTAAAAAGTACATACTGCTTCAAAATTGTTAACAAAATGATTCCAAAAATAATTCTTGAGTTTGAATTTGATAGTTTGGAGGGTTTGGGATAGGTCAATTAGTGGTAAGCTGTTCCAAAATCATGGGATATGTGGTAAAAGTAGGAATTCATTACATTGTTTTAGATGCTGTCATGTCCTTGAGTTTGTATCCTGCTGATCTTGTTGTAATACCCATTCCTGTATACATCTGGCCAAATTTTAAGTGACCATGAAATTGGTTCATGAATTGCACATAGGAAAATCTTTTTGTAACATTGCAAACAGGAAGTACAGGCTTTCCCCATAAATTGTTACTGCTGAAAAGCTGAGCCAAAACCATATTAAAATTCAAACTGGGGATAATAGAATAAAAGTTGTCCACAGTGGGATCTCCATTATCCAAAACACCTATGTGTCAGTTCAATCACAAATACAATGTGTTCAGTTAAGTGGAGTAGTCTGGATAAATTCATTTTACAAAGCTGTGTTCAACTAATCTAATAAAGCATACACTACTTGACACACAGTAGTTGTCAAAATACTCTAACAGAGTAGTCATTCGTGCTGTTTGGATAATCAAGAGTCTGAGTACCTACTGTATTATAGTAAACCATGCACTACATATTTCACAATTTGCTTGCTCTTATCTCAGAAGGCTAAATTTTCAGTGGGATCTACCACCAGATCCCTCTAGAGATACAGTAGAGTGTGCTACACATGCTGAATAATGTGCAAGTTGTATTAATTATTGACCACATTTCTTAGCAACCTCCCCACCCCCCCATTTTAAAACTTTAGATATTGTCTTGTTAGCACTCCCCTTGTAACTTAAAACCTAGCTATACAATAACCATCAAAATTAATGATAATAATCACTTTATTGCAGATCGTCATTGCATGACAGAGCAATAGTAATAACAACCAACCTGTTATTCAACCTTGTTTTCACTTTAACAAGAGTTTTCTGTGTAATAAGTCCAAACAATATTATTAGTGGTAAGAAATAAAATGGGATCAAGACTGCAGCATGTTCACTGATCTGGTCCACATTACCACACTGGTCAATACTGAAGGAATGATCACTATCAAACACTGCAGTTGTCTGTAACAAACTGGATCATAGACTAGTTAATACTTGAATAGTTATTACCTTGAAATGATCAGTTGATGTGATCATCACCATAAGCAAAATATCTCCCAATAAAACAACCTCTAATATATTAGTCCACAATCCTTGGTATGGTTGAATATACATGTATATTGCCACACTAATCATCACCAGTAACATCACTGGAATCTACACAATACCAATAAAGTACAGTGATGTTAACAATAATGTACCATACTAAGTTTCCAGGAAATGCTGTAATCAAAATGATGAACAATAATCTTCTTATTAATTCAGTTGGTGCCCACCAGTTATACTGATCAACAAAAGGCTCTTGTAGTAGTTTCTCCAATGAGGCAGTCCATAGCTTTAATCTTAAGCAACTTTTGATCTTCTACATAATCAAGTCAAAACAATACTACATAGTTAAGAGCTTTACAGCAATATCTTATAAGAGGTACAATAATTGTATATTCAGTTTATAATTCACAGTTAGTTTGGACGTTTTCATGGAGGAAACGTTTTGTGTGACAATGTAACTTGCAGAATGCCTCCTTGTATTTAGAAAACAAAATCATTTTCAGCATGCATTTGTGGTTTGTGTAATCTGTTGGCTACGGCTCTCTTAGGGCCACATCACAGCTTCAGAGTTTAGAATCTAATGTATGATAGTCACAAATTGTAAATGGGATATGTTTTGAATTGCATGGGATGACTGTTCCATTAAAGTATCTCAAATATTTTTGTTTGAGGATGAGGAAAGGTAGGGGGAGAGGGGAAGTGTGTCGTGTATCCCTGTGCACTAGTGTTGTAATTCGTAAGTACGTGCATTGCTATTGTATTACACACTGTTTCTGTACAGCTTAGTTTAAGCACAAACATAACTATTGTATCACTGATATATATATATATATAAAGCACATAAAAATCCTTATTTACAACTTCATAGTTTGCTACACTGCTTCTCCGAACACTGTGACTGCTTTATTAGAGTAATTGCTCTATTAGAGTATCTTTCTACAGTATATTTGCAATTTATAATCAGAAAATCGCAAGCCTCCCCCCCGCGGTTGTTATGCCTATGATTAATGATGTAGCAGAGCTTTGCATATAATACTAGCACACAAACTTTACCTTCATTTTTCCCAGTACAACCACCACCAGAGCTATTATTAGTAGTGTACACACAATCAGGACTAATATGGCAAATGTTGCTAGACCAGCATGACCTTCTGAGAAGCACTTCACTGTACCATCTACAAACCATCTCTATATGAGACACATATACTATACTCATGTCACATATTGTACATCACATTCTTACAATAGATCTGTGTCCATCACTATCCCTTAGTATGGGACAGTTCAGTATAGACACTGAAGTGTTCACTACATCAGTGAACAATAGTAATATCAGGAGCCACACTCCACTCCAGCATACTGAAATATTAGGAAACCTCCTGCAACAGCAATTAGTCATTACAGTACAATAATACACAAAAGAAACTTAAATTCAAAATTGTGAGTGGGGACCGTATAGAAATAAACGAGTAATGAAAAATGGAGGTCATCTACCCTTGCAGCTATATACTAGTGCACATTTCTACTTCAGCCATTTAGCTTGTCAAGAGTGTTTGTGTAGCCTAAAGTACAGAATGAATAAACACTAGCAGGTGCGGTAAATCTATCTTATTTTCACTACCTTTCATGTCTAAAATTTACTTTATATTTGTTTATTTGTGGCAACACAAGGTAAACCAGCTAGTGCATACTGCATTTAAATATAAAATAGGAGGGCACCAGACTTATTACTAATACATCCATCGCAAAAAAAAAAATTAAAATTGACAAGCAACATGGTCATTTTGGTTCAATTTCAGTTGTGTTCTGACAATTACAAGGGTAGAATTTGAAAGATTCAAAAGCAGACATATACGTACTTCCTATAAATAGTATGACGAATGATACAGTAGGGATTGGGCAAGAGAGATAGACTTCAAAAATGGAGGAAGATCACAATTGAAGTCCAGACATGAGATTACAGGGCAGTGTTGGCTTCTTAGTGGCTGATATGCAGCAAAATCAACAGAAAAAATGTTAAAAGACGTCTGTTAAAACCACGTTTGAGTAGTACTGAGGGTCAAGACTAGTAGTAAAATCCACCAGTGGTATTAGTTTTAATTTTGTCTGATGTGCAATTTGGACTAGTTTTGTAAAATCTGGTCACAACTTTGCTCGTCCAACTGCTTAGATGTTCTATCTTATTTGGCGGGAAACTGTACAAACCTGGAAGTAGCCTAAGTTAATAGATTGATGCATCTCTTGTGTAAAATTTCACATGCTTACTTGTTATCCATGGCAAGTTAGGCTGACTTGAATTCTTCAAAACCATTTATCTCGAAACTTTTAATGTGCGATTTGTAACGTTTTTCCAAAATCCAGAGATGTGTGTGTGTGTGTGTGTGTGTGTGTGTGTGTGTGTGTGTGTGTGTGTGTGTGTGTGTGTGTGTGTGTGTGTGTGTGTGTGTGTGTGTGTGTGTGTGTGAGTGTATGTTTAAATGGGCGAGGACCTGGTGGCCTTGGGGTAGCAGTCCACCCAACTGTAACATCATAGGGTACCTGTTAACCGGTGAATCAAATGCCAACTGTTCATGTCTAGCGGGTAAAGGTCCAGGTGGGACTTTAAATACCCACACATTCACCTGTGAGAAATGACACAACTTCCTGTGGGTTGTACTGACTCATAGCACTTGAGTAGCATACAGATGTCTCAGTGCTGGCAGGCATGACCGTGCTCAAAGGCTTTGTATACTGTATGTACAGAGTATATGTGTGCATGTAGATGTTGTACTGTGAGTGTGTGTGTGTGTGTGTGTGTGTGTGTGTGCGTGTGTGTGTGTGAGAGAGAGAGTGTAAATGTGAGTGTGTGTGTATATGTGGCATGTGTGTTGTGTATGTGCGTGTCTGTAAATTATACAATGTTCACCTCTGAATAAGGTAGATAATGCAATAAATGATAGAGAACAACAGAACTGGAATATATCGGAGACTATAGGATACTAGTGCAGTCATTCCAGGATAGATACAAAAGTCATAAGGGAAGTAGAGACTGGCAGCACTGCTAATGTAGTGGAGCTATAGGAAATACAACAGTACAAATATTACCCATTAACTAGCTAGTCACTTACATATGGTTGAACAGCACTGAATGTAACTGGAAAGTAGTGTGCAATATATGGAGTCACCTATGGGGTATATTGATAGTAAAATACGTACACACTATACATGCATTATAATAATATTTTTGATTTACCTGTATGTAGAACAATATTGGATATAGCCAACTGAAAATGGTTACAGATGATAGTAGGATTACTGTAATCACAATGATATCCACAAGAACTATATATACAAAAACACATATAAAAACTATTTAGTCAGATACTGCGGAATTGGATACAGTAGTAGGGAACATGAAGGTTTGTACCCTGTATTGACTAGAAACCATGCTCACATACAATCTTGCTAGTCACCATCTTCTCCATACCATTATTTTAGGCATTAAATTTCTGTATCAATAATTTCCTTAGAGACATGGATTTAGTAACCATAATTGAATCACTTGTATTTTGTAAAGGGATTAGATGACTGCAGTTATAATGGTTGGTTAACAGAGGCACAGAGCATCATTCAAAGCAGAAAATAGTGCATGGCCACCACACCTTTTAATCATCGACGTAGATGCAAGTTTGCTACTGAAAACAAGACTTGGTGACCTGCAGCTGTGACAAAAGCTTGATCTTTTTTACACAAATATCATAACAAAAATAGTGTTCCAATTGTCGTGATCTCGACAGGAATTGCCCCGATCAAGCCTGTTATCTATATCTTCTTATCTATTGCCAGCATATATTTCTTCTCTTATTCTTACACACACTGTCATACACTCTGATTCTCCCCTACTAACAATACAATTCTGCTTTTATACTAGTTACTGTTTACAAAGAATATTCTAGAATAAGCTGACTAAGTACAAAGTAAAAAATTACGCTATGTACTGTTCTGCTGAGTCATTGCTGACATGTGCAGGGAATGATTGTTCATGTTGTTGGGCCTGATCATTCACATCAGTTATGCCAGTAGGCAAGTTATTTCGCATATCCGGACACCAATATTAACTTCATAATTTAGTCAGTAATGAAGCAACTAATACAAAAAAGTTCCTATAATGAGAGAAAATGGACCACAAATCTATAAATGACTCCATTGCTATTCAGTATTGGGCCTGTGGTCTGATTTTGTCTGAACATAAGCAAAATTAATTTCAACACAAAAATATGCATGGAAATAAATGGGAGTTTGTAAACAGTGGAATGGACTACTGGAAAGGTGTAACGAAATTTTTAAAAGTTATCGTTTTTTAAATACAAATAAGTACAACTTCCCCCTTAAGTAAGGATTTCCTTGAAGTCAGCTCTTTTAGCATACTTCATGTCATCATGCATAGACAAAGTTTACCAATGTAATGTACTGTAAAGTTAGTTATGGACTGTAAACTCAGTTATGAACATGCACAATTGCAGTTTGTTGGGAATACCAAGAAGACACCTGACCTAATTATTGTTCCTTTAATTTTTTTTTACTGCGTTACTATAAATTCGGTTTGTATCTGATTTGTAAACACTCCACCCTCGGGCCTGTGACCCTCAGGTGTCGTGTTTACAAATCCGATACAAACGTCATGGATGTGTTACAACTATTACTTGTAAACTGTATAATGAAGTATCATGTAAGCATTAACAATAAGAATTATGTCAGAAAAAAAATTAAGTCAAAGTTTGTTGTGATTACAAACTGAACTATAGTCCTTACGTGTTCACCTGAGCCCCCACCAAATACAGTAATATTAAAGAAGTGAACATGCCATCACTCCCAATGGTTTTGTACTGGAACAAGCATGTTTTCATGTTGTAAACATATTTGCATGCCTGAATCGTCCATACTAAATGTATGGGATATTTTTAAAGCCTCATAACTCATTTGTTCTTGCCCGTATCAAAACGCTTTTTTGATTAACAGTTCTGGTGTTTAAAGGGTTTCACAGTGCGGGTAGTTGGAAAAGGCGGATACGGTCGGATGCGGACACGAACGCGGACACAGACATTTTCAAAAAGCATTTTTACATTTATATAACAGTTATTTTTCATACCTAACGCTGTTTTTACAGCAGTCTGCCCAGGCCATAGCACTTATCCATTTATAAGCACACATGCGAAGGACTAGACCAGCACTCCACAGCATGCCAAAGACCATAATATAGTGTTGTACACATGCTCTAAAGTCTAATACAGAGTTATATAGTTGTAGAGATTAGCTTGTATGCCCCATGTGACTTACAGTAGTTTAGCAGGCCAAATCCACAATCTTACCCCTTTTAGTATAAGGCGCAGGCGCTTATACCAAGTGTGGAGGGTTTCAAGGACCTGGCCTACGAGATTAGGTTGGGACATGCTAGATTAATCTCTATGACTCTGAATTAGATTTCTAGAGCATGTATTATGGTCTTTAGAGTGCTAGTGTATCATTCGCACATGCGCCTATATATGGATAAGTGCTATGACAAGATAGACTCCTGGGTCTGGAAGCGAATGCTGCTGTAAAAACAGCGTTAGGTATGAAAAATAACTGTTATATAAATGTAAAAATGCTTTTTGAAAATCTCTGTGTCCTTGTCCGACCGTATCCTCCTTTTCCAACTACCCTCACAGCGCTACAAAATGTTTGGACATGTAACAAGAGATATTAACAAAAAATGAGGACTCAGGTGAACGCGAACAGACTATACGTACACAGTTATAAATTTTAAGTTTTCAAACAAGTGATAAATAAAGTATTGAGTCATAAGTTATACAAATGTTGTGGTAAGGAGAAGTATGCTAAAAGAGCTGACTCAAGGGGAATTCTATTTATGTGCTTACTTAAGAGGGATGAGTTGTACTTATTTGGATGTAAAAAATGATATTGAACTTTAAAAAAATCCATTCCACCATTCCAGTACTCCATTCCACTGTTTACACACTCCCTTTTACAAATACTACCTGTATTTATTTATTACTGGAGAGTGAACACAGATGTCAGAGCCTGTATGAGGTGTTTGCCACTAGCCTAGGAGCCTAAGCGAAAATCTTTGAGTAAAGTATCCTAAAGCGAAGTGGGACTATCTTGTAAGTGTTTACAACGAGCCTTTTCCACAATTGCAATTTAAAAATCGTTGTGGCAATGACACATTGCACACTGAACTGAACCTTTGTTAAGACAGTTAGTTTCAGACAAGTTTTAAAGTATTGAGTCATAAGTCATACTAGTGTTTTGGTAAGGAGAAGTACGCTAAAAGAGCTGACTTCAATGGGAATCCTATTTATTTGCTTACTTAACAGGGAGGAGTTGTACTTATTTGGATGTACAAAATTATATTGAACTTTTATGCTCTTAAATTTCAAGGTAATGGAATCACATGTTTGTGTTCTATAACAGTTTTTGCAAAGTGTGTACAACGGAAAATCTGGTCCCCCGTAGATCCCTTAAGCAGAGAAAATGAAACTTTGGCCACCCATAGCTTGTGAATTGCTGGAGCAAATTCAATCAAATTTGTTGTGTGGACTATTTTACCTGGCAGACCACTATAATTCAAAAATGGTGTGCTTTGGAGAGGGGACATTGAAGTTATTGATGCGTGAAAATCATGCTTTATATCTTCTTGTCAATGTAAACATGGTGTGGTGCACTGGCTTTAATGGCTGTACAACATACCGTGTGTCTTGATGGTGGACTAACCTAAACCAAAGATGAGAGCAATACTACCATGTCCACAGGATACACACTTGTTAAGTAGAACACTAACTCCTTTATCACCATGACACTTGCCACACAAGTAACCTATATATATGTAACAGTGTACATGTGACCGAATTTTGGAAAACCGTCGATATACTCACAATAGTACTTTTGCAATAAAATGCATTTAAAAACTATGGGTAAAAAATGCAAACTCCAGAAAAAAAAATATACACAAGTTTTTATTACCTCACTGGTGGGTGAATTAAGCCCCCAATGGATAAATCTTGGGCATCACTGTGTTTGCCTGTTCATAGGGAGTACAAAAATCTTAGTTTCATCTCCATACACGAAAGGATTTCAAAGTTACAGACATTTGTTTACATTGCATTGACGAAAGAATTTACAGACGATCATTTGTCAGTAAATTTGCCTTCCTTCTCGAACACAGAAGCATTCCTGGGGCAAACTCTATACCTTGGTGGATGCACAAATTCATGGCGAACACAATGAGCAAAGATTCAATTCTGTACTCCATTGTACCAGTAAGTTATGATGGTTTATGTAAGCACCTGTAGATTCTTTTCTCGATAGCTTCTGTACATATCAATTTATTTGCTCGTCCGTCTGTCTAGTGCTGTATTTCCAACGTTGCTTAACTTATAAAGGTGAAACTTAGCTAGTCCATTCCTCTGTCCCTGTAGAAAACAAAGAACAAGTAAAATGCATTTTGAAAATTGTGCGGATATCGACGGTTTTCTAAAATTAGGTCACATATTATGTTTATATAAATGGCATATCAAATATTAACACTCACTAGTTACCTTGTCTATCACAGACACACTGGAGATCATCATTATCATAATAATATACACTGTTACATATATTACCACCATCATCCTCCCTACTACACTGACAGTAACCAGGTGGACACTGGTAATACTCCATCATCCCATTCAGTGACTCCCCAGTGTTGATATTGGTAGCCCATAATCCTTGCTAAACAACATCGAATCATAATGTATTCTTATTCAACACACTATCTACTATATTATGTGACCCACTGAGCAAAAACCTGACCGTTTTTGCTCATTCCTCGAATTCCATTTTATCGCATCTCTGTAATCTTTAGTAACAAAAGAGTTTACAGCCTAAGTTTTAGCCTTTTATGATGAATGGTCTTGGAGTTATAGCGCTTGACAGTTGGAACAGTGATAAACTCTATTTGTACAGCAACAATATGGGAAATAAATTACATGCGCTTACATAATTGATCATACTGTAACTCACAATTGAAAAGCTACAAAGATAGGACTTGGCTCAATCTGTGCACCATGAACTGGCAAATCAATCAAGGTATTATATATAGTGCTTTCCTTGTACTCCTCCTTGTTGACAAAGAAGAAAGCCATTCCAACTAAGAAATGACGATGGTGAACATTGTTTTTACTGCATCGTATATAAACGCCCATAACTCACGTATCCTTTGCTGTGTGAACACGAAACAAAACGTTTCTTACTATCCATAAACAGGCAAATGCAGTGGTGTATAGGTTGTATTAATTTGAGCTTAATTGCAGTGTATATAAATGCGATTAAAACGTGCGTAAAATTTTCATGTAGCACGCATATTTTTTACCCAGTGTATTTTTAATAGAGTAATATAATTTTGCGAAAATGGCCGGTTTTCGCTCAGTGGGTCACATATTATGTGATTGCATGCATTAAAGAATCTTCCACATAATATATGCAATTTTCTGAACATACTAAGTTTGTCATATAAATATTAAATTTTGCTGCAGCACATAAACCTAATTTGAAGTAAATAAGTTACAGACCACAAAGGATACTGCTCGCGTATGGAAAATCCATTTCACAATCTGGTAATATATTTGAGCAAACACGTACCTGGAGTATCAATCTATCCTCATCTGGTATGCAGTCAACAATGTTCTCATCTTTATTATTGTTACACTGACACGCATACCCGCCACTCATATCACTTGATAGTACATTACCAGCAGGACAAGGAGTGATTGTTAAGTTGAAATATGAGGTTTGATTCTAAAATTGGACCAAATGCATAATATTATATATTGGAACTTGTATAGGTAAGACAAGCAGTACTAGGATTCTTCAGTGGATCATTCCTGAGGAGTGTTTCCACTGAACAATCCTAGTAGTGCATGTCTTAGTTATTTAGACAATGGGTAATTTTGTTACTAACCCATAAAGTATGCAATTTGTTTGTCAAAATTTGTGGCTAGGTTCTTACCCAGTAAGACACCTGTGTACAGGTCTCTTACTGGAATAAAAACCTTGTATACTTTGCAAATATGTACCAAAGCATTCTTTGAATGCCATTGTCTAAGGAAGGTTGCAATTGTACATATAGTTGTGCACCTCTTGTCAGTAAAATTCTTCTTGAGGGTTGCATACAATGGTCTTGTACTGTTTTTCTAGATGTCCCGTAGCCCACTTTGTAGCTACCTCAATACCCATGTTGGCTAAAGAAACGTTAAGTTGTATTCTTATTCAATAGTCTCGTGTACATAGTACAGACCCCACATATGCTTTAAAAAATTTAAATCCCCCAATTATTCTTTCAAACAATTCTTACTGAACTGGAGTGATTCGATCCTAAAGTACAGAAAAGTACATATTCTGCAACATCTCAGCATTGTTTGCTGTACTCTTGCTTCGATGTTGCACAGATTTTGTTTTAAATTTGAGTAGCTGCTCCCAATTAGCTATCGTTCTGAGCGTTATTCCATTCCTTGGATATGATTCAGTGTCTTCTTAAAGCATGCTATGTATACAGTTAATTGGCAAGGACTTTAATTAGCAAATTGAATAAATTAGTGGTGCATCTATAAATTAAACTCCTTCCAAAAGTACAAAAATAGGCAACCTAATCAAATCACCAATAAACCACATACTTCATTCATTTGGTATCCACATAAGTATCAGCCACGTCTAACTAAGTCATGCTACGGATGTGCTAATCACAACACGCATACTAAATAGCTAGGCTCTATACAATATGTCTACTACAGAAGATAATTCACTCGTGCATTACTGGGTAGAATCCACACTTAAAAGTTTAGCTGGTTTTGACAATAAAATAGATAACTCTATAATTCAGCCAGTATTAGATGATTAGCATTTGTGAGTGTGTGTGTGTGCGTGTGTGTGTGCGTCCATGTGTGCAGTGGCGAATACAAGGGAGTTGCAATGGTTTCAGCTGAAACCCCCTCTGTAATAGTGTCCATGCCCCAATTTATTTACGATTCGTGTGAATGATAGAATCACAAGATTTATAGTGTATTATATTTGGGACTTTTTCTACTGGCTAAATTTCATACTATTACCATTGAAATCACTGAAAATGCCATTACAGCGTTTAAGCGTGCTAAGCGCCTCTAAAAAGAATTATCATTGATATAAGTGCAAGTGCTGTTTTGCTTCAAAACATTCTGCAAAAGCCTGGATTGGTAAGATTCAACTGTGAAACAATGTTGTGGAGTCATGTTTTTTACTGATACAGTTTACTAGATCTACGTAGCTAGCTATAGGCCACTGAGCTATCAAGTTACCAGCTGGAGAGTTTGGTCGGGATAACAGTCATTGTGAACCTGAAACCCCCTCTGAAAATTTCTAGATCCGCCACTGGTATGTGTGTGTGTGTGTGCATGTGCGTGCGTGCGTGTGTGTGTAGAATACATACATATAACCACAATAAAATACTTACTGGCACCAGAAATATTATAACAGCAATAAGAAACATTTCATTCACAATTGCATCCGTAATTTCACCAGATGTTCCTCTAATAGTGAAGCTAACATAATAATTTAGCTGTGATGGATACAGTGCATTAGCTGTGGGACTGAATGAGAAGTAAACGTCCTACATAATCAAATACATAGCAGTTGATACTAGCATATATAGAGCTATTCTTACAGTATTGTTTTCTTCACTACTTCTTCTTATCAGCTCAGCTATTGCAAATGCGGTATGATTGTGTGGGTCTAGTGGTGTCATTACTAACAAAACCTTCTCACCTGGGTAAGCATATACCTAACGGACAAGGCACAACATTCACCACTATATACATCATCATTGCAATGATAAACTAACAGAACTATTATGCAATATAATTTTAAAAGATGCTGTCAGAATTGGTGCTCCTTGATTATTCATGACATCATCCCTATTTCTGATAAATGGTAAAAGCTCTGCTATATTTGTGCGGTTTAGTGATACAGGAAACCAGGAACACTGCCCTAGTTCAGAAGCAAATAAATTTTGTCCACCAAGAGCTTTGTTACCCATAAAGTTGATAGATGTCTGTGAAATAACATAAATAAAACATGCTCAAACTTACAACATACTCACGCACATCATTTGGTTCTAGTGTGGTAAGATCTGTAGTTGGGTCTGAGTACTGCAGGAAGCAGCGTGAGTTGCGGTAATTTCTACTAAACACTACTGGAGGTAGATACTCAGTTACAGCCACAGCAGCAGCACCGACGCTACAAAGTATTGTATTCAGACTACAAACTATATGTACCAATTACCTATTACCTGCCAGTGTTGTTAATGAAGTACAGATGTGTACCATTTTGAATCCTCATCTGACTGAATGAGGTGAGATACAATGCACCACCTACGTCTACCCTGGCAGTATTATTAAAAAATCTGACACTTCCATCAAATTGAACTTTTCCAGCAGCTGCCTATAATACGTATGTACATAGACATATAAGAGGGATAATTACATGAATTATTTTTAAGAGACTATCTTTTAAAGATTTGTTTTCTACTAATTTTGCAAAAGTATTTCTGAAGTGTATACAGGGCTTGTACATTTTGAGCATAGATATTGTATAGTGCTACTTTTGCTAGTAGCAAAAGCAATCTAAGCTGCTTTTGCTACTAAGTAACAGCAAGTAGCTACAGTAGTAGCTACAGCAATCTGTGCTGCTTTTGAAGTATACTATACTGTTGTAGCAAAGACAGCACAGATTTGATGTTTGGATATAATTATGGTAATGTTCACCATTCCACTTCATTTTCAGCTATGTTTCACATGTTAATATACAGTGTTAAAAAAGAAGAATAGTATGAGAAGTGACCCTGCAGTCAATCCAGCCACTGCAGAGATTACGACTGAATGCATACCCGAACTATGTAATAGTTAGACTTCAGACCACAGGGGTCTAAGTAATTTAGTAACCCAATGGCCCTGTGTCGTGGCGCCTGAGCGCAGCGAAGGCGCTACTACAGGGCCTGAGGGTTACTAAATTACTTAGACCCCTGTGGTCTGAAGTCTAAGTTATTTAGACCCTTTATGTAGTTGTTGTACCTTAACATTGTTGTCAGCTGCTTGTGACAGAGAAATGTAGCGTTCATTAGTAGAAACAAGCCATTACTCCACCCGTAACAACAGTTACGGGTTTTTCAGGTGGCGATGCGTTGCCAACGCTACCAGTCGGGTGTACGTAATAAACATGAAAAGGGTCTAAGTAAACATGAAAGGGTCTAAGTAAACATGAAAAGGGTCTAAGTAACTTAGACACCTCCAAAATCCACCAAATTCACCACAAAAAGGGTCTAACAATTATTAAAACATGAAGCTACCACTTCGCTTCAGTTTCACTGCTATGTTCCACCGAAGAACAGTACAAGAAGTGTCTGTGCAGTCAATCCAGAAAAATTATTGAAGCCACACAGCATTACTGTCAATGTAATATAACACTTACACAGGAGAGGAGGGAACAAAGGAGGACAAAGATGCATGCATATATGTGATGCTGTGTTAATAGTTGGAAATACATAATATTAATAGCTGAAACTATGATTATGTGATGTGATATTTATCTTGTACTTAATGAATAGGTTTTTTTTGTCATCACATATACTGCAATAGGGCAATGAAGTTTGGCAGGTACTGCTAATTGTATGATATGTGGTACAGCTGACATACTTACTCGAACAGCTGATCCTCCAGTATTGTTTTTAAATGTGACATTACCAAATCTTGCATTATAGAATGCAAGATTGATAGCAGCAGCATCAGCACCATAGTTGCTATCAAACATACTGTAAGGATGACAACATGTGTTTAACTTATCTGTCAATGATTGCACTTACCAGTCTAAAAATGTTATTGGAGTATAACGGCTTCTGTCATCAAAGAAGTTATATGATACGATGTCAACAGTGCCAGCATAAACTGTAGCTGAATTGTTGGTGAAATTACAATGTTCGAATATCACAGAATTATTAGGAATTCTGTTATAAAAATAAACATTTGCCACACCAGCAATTCTAGCAGTGTTTTCCACAAATCTGCAACCAACTAATAAAGCATTAACAAATATATCGTCACTTTGTCCAACTAATATCACATAAGTAAAAGCCCCAGCAACTAAAGCTCGATTGTTGGTGAACACTAGGTTCTCAAACATGTAGTTTTGGTGATTATGTGCCTCTGCTATTACACAGTATAATCCTCCACCCCAAATACTAGCCTCATTGTTGACAAATACTGAATTGTTTACAATACAATTTACTGTATTGGAAGTATTAAAAACAATTGCTAGTCCTCCACCTCGGCCGCCAAATATGTTCTTTAAGAAAAACCGATTAATTGAAAGTCTCAAAGGAACAGTTGATATTGCAGAATTATTAGTAAAGTTACATCTGTTAACACTGATATCAATATTGGCTTTTATTTCACTGCTGTATGAAATAGATAGTCCTCCACTGCTTGGCTGGAATGGCGTATCAATATCACTACCATCAGAAGTGTTGTTGTGAAATGAACAATTGCTCACTATCACATTTGGTGAATTAAAAATGTTCACAGCTCCAAATTTACTTTGTCTGTAATACAAATGGACACACAATTAAAAAATAATAATTTCATGTACATTCTCATGTCCATGCTGGCAATTAATATTATAGTTTTTAAACCATGTGAGCTCCCTAGAAATGTATGCCTGACCTACAGATGCATATTCGTAATATGTTCACAAAAGTATGCATGTACAGTGGAACCTCCATTATCCAGACCTCTATTATCCGGGCACCTCCATTGACCAGGAACCTCCATAGTCCGGACAGCCTAAATTGGTCATGTGGCTTGTAGTTTATTGACCCTAATGAAGTTTGGTTTAGATGAAAGCACAAGGAGGGAGCCTAAAGGTTGCTGTTTACCTGTTTGGTGGCTTGTTTAATAACTACCAACCGTTGGTTGCTAGGTGATAACGCATTTTTATAGCCCAGGGGAGTGACCACGAATGCTCTGTAGTGACTTCCCTCTGCCCACTAAACTGCATAGCACTATCTGATAACAATAATAGCAATATTGTTTTTTAAATTAGTCACTTTAGCATAATAGCATGTTATTCTTAGTTATGGACATTTCTGAGATACAGACAGTAGTATGTACCAGACCGCCCGGATAAGAAAGGTTCCACTGTATATACACGTACCTGTATATATACAACTGTATGCATCTTGAAAGGTGAGCATGACAATTGCAATAAAACTTACTAACAGTATAGTTGCCAAACACTAGGTATGTGAGACAAGTGGCTTATTACAGAATACAGAAGCCTAACTAGCAAATGGAATATTATATACACCTACAGCAGGTAACGAGAATTAATCTGCAAAAGTAGTTTCAGTTTAGTGAGAATCTCCGCCAAATATGTTCTTTAAGAAAAACCGATTAATTGAAAGTCTCAAAGGAACAGTTGATATTGCAGAATTATTAGTAAAGTTACATCTGTTAACACTGATATCAATATTGGTTTTAATGGATGTTAACACTGATATCAATAACACTGATATCAATATTGATATCACTGTTAACACTGATATCAATATTGGTTTTAGTAAAGTTACATCTGTTAACACTGATATCAATATTGGCTTTCATCTAAACCAAAATTCAAACCAATATTGAAACCAATATTGGTTTCAATATTGGTTTGAATTTTGGTTTAGATGAAGGCACAAGGAGGGAGCCTAAAGGTTGCTGTTTACCTGTTTGGTGGCTTGTTTAATAACTACCAGTTGGTTGCTAGGTGATAACGCATTTTTACAGCCCAGGGGAGTGACCACGAATGCTCTGTAGTGACTTCCCTCTGCCCACTAAACTGCATAGCACTATCTGATAGCAATACAGTGGATCCTCACTAATCCGAACTCCAGTAATCCGAACGCTCGATAATCCGAACAGTGCAAATGACTGTTCTATTAGAGTATTTTGCAACAAGTGTATGTTCTATTAGAGTAATTGAACTAGGTTCTGTATTATAATCACTGGGTTCACTAATCCAAACAAATTCACTAATCTGAACAAAGTTTTGTCAATTTGAGAACAGAGCTGTTCGGATTAGTGAGGATCCACTGTAATAGCAATATTGTTTTATAAAAAAATGGCACTTTAGCATAATAGCATGTTATTCTTAGTTATGGACATTTCTGAGATACAGACAGTAGTATGTACCAGACCGCCCGGATAAGAGAGGCTCCACTGTATATACACGTACCTGTATATATATATATATACAACTGTATGCATCTTGAAAGGTGAGCATGACAATTGCAATAAAACTTACTAACAGTAGTTGCCAAACACTAGGTATGTGAGACAAGTGGCTTATAAATACAGAAGCCTAACTAGCAAATGGAATATTATATACACCTACAGCAGGTAATGAGAATTAATCTGCAAAAGTATTAGTGAGAAACTGAAACAGGAATCATGCATTTGGTTAGTAGCATTATTCATTGCTTAATGGTTTCAAACAGTCTGGCTTCATGAATTGTCACTCTTAGTGATGCTGATATAATAATCTAATCCAAAACAGCCAAGCTGTAAAAAAACAGTGCGGCCCTCAAAAAGGCTATGATGAAAAAAGATATGAAATCCAAGGTGGCGGCCAAGAAATGGCTGTGATGGTAGGTTAATGGTAAAAATTTTAATAACGACAATTCAGGTGAATTTTTGTGCCAAGACCAAGCGGCACAAAAATTCACCTGAATTGTTGTTATTAAAATTTTTACCATTAACCTACCATCACAGCCATTTCTTGGCCACCACCTTGGATTTCATATCTTTTTTCACCATAGCCTTTTTGAGGGCCGCACTGTTTTTTTACAGCTTGGCTGTTTTGGATTAGATTTCATTTCTTTTGTATTTGTATACCCCAAAGCCGGCCTATGGCTGGCTTTGGGACTTTTTTAACCTGTCTTTTTTTCTTTACTACAGGAAGAAGAAAAGATGAAGCAAACGTACTTTCTGATTTTATCAGTAAATGTACAAATTATATTTAAATAATACATTTATTTATTACAGAACTCTCCATGGTGGTTACTTTGTAACTGAACACTCTACAAGGCAACTTCTTCTAGCTGCTCTCTCTACAGGGTGAATTGTTTGTAGCTGAACGATCTACAAGGTAACTTCTTCTAGCTGATCTCTCTACAGGGTGATTTGTTTGTAGCTGAACTATCTACGAGGTAACTTCTTCTAGCTGATCTCTATACAGGGTGGTTTGTTTGTAGCTGAATTCTGTGCAGGTGATTGTTTGCAGCTGACAGAATGGTTTCTTTGTAGCTGAACTCTCTACAAGGTAATTTCTTCTATTGATCTCTCTACAGGGCGATTGTTTGTAGCTGAACTCTCTACATGGTAGTTTCTTTGTAGCTGAACTCTACAAGGTGATTTCTTCCAGCTGAACTATCTCTTTCCATAGTTGCATGAACTCCCTACGAGGTAACTTCTTCTAGCTGATCTTTCTACAAGGTGATTTGTTTGTAGCTGAACTCTTTAAAAGTTAGCTGATCTCTCCACAGGGAGATTTGTTTGTAGCTGAACTCTCTACAGGTGATTTGTTTGCAGCTGAACTCTCTACATGATGGTTTCTTTATAGCTGAACTCTAACTTCTTCTAGCTGATCTTTCTACAGGGTGATTTGTTTGTAGCTGAACTCTTTACAAGTTAGCTGATCTCTCTACAGGGAGATTTGTTTGCAGCTGAACTCTCTACATGATGGTTTCTTTGTAGCTGAACTCTCCATAAGGTAACTTCTTCTAGCTGATCTCTCTACAGGGAGATTTCTTTGTAGCTGAACTCTCTACAGGTGATTTGTTTGCAGCTGAACTCTCTACAGGTGATTTTTTTGCAGCTGAACTCTCTACATGATGGTTCTTTGTAGCTGAACTCTCTATAAGGTAACTTCTTCTAGCAGATCTTTCTACAGGGAGATTTGTTTGTAGCTGAACTCTCTACAAGTAATTTGTTTGCAGCTGAACTCTCTACATGATGGTTTCTTTGTAGCTGAACTCTCTACAGGTAATTTGTTTGCAGCTGAACTCTCTACAGGTGATTTGTTTGCAGCTGAACTTTCTACATGATGGTTCTTTGTAGCTGAACTCTCTATAAGGTGACTTCTTCTAGCTGATCTTTCTACAGGGAGATTTGTTTGTAGCTGAACTCTCTACAGGTGATTTGTTTGCAGCTGAACTCTCTACATGATGTTTTCTTTGTAGCTGAACTCTCCACAAGGTAACTTCTTCTAGCTGGTCTTTCTACAGGGAGATTTGTTTGTAGCTGAACTCTCTACAGGTGATTTCTTTGCAGCTGAACTCTCTACATGATGGTTTCTTTGTAGCTGAACTCTCTACAAGGTGACTTCTTCTAGCTGATCTTTCTACAGGGAGATTTGTTTGTAGCTGAACTCTCTACAAGTAATTTGTTTGCAGCTGAACTCTCTACATGATGGTTTCTTTGTAGCTGAACTCTCTACAGGTAATTTGTTTGCAGCTGAACTCTCTACAGGTGATTTGTTTGCAGCTGAACTTTCTACATGATGGTTCTTTGTAGCTGAACTCTCTACAAGGTAATTTCTTCTATTGATCTCTCTACAGGGCGATTGTTTGTAGCTGAACTCTCTACATGGTAGTTTCTTTGTAGCTGAACTCTACAAGGTGATTTCTTCTAGCTGAACCGTCTCTTTCCATAGTTGCATGAACTCCCTACGAGGTAACTTCTTCTAGCTGATCTCTCTACAGGGTAACTTATTTGTAGCTGATCTTTATACAGGTCACTTGTTTGTAGCTGATCTCTTGAATTCTCTTCAGGGTGACTGCTCTATTAGGATGACTGCTCTATTAGAGTATCTCGATCTCGCACCTGCTGCACCAAGTTGGATTTCGTGTTATAACTCCGTGGCTTTAAGTCTGATTCTTCTACACCATTGAAGAGCCTTTCTAAGATGATTACTCCATCTATACAGCGATTTTCAAAGCATTACCCCAAGCGGTTTATCTGGTAGGCGTGGCAAGTAGTAGGTTTTATTAGCTAATCTCGATTGCATAATTGTTACACACTGTTGCTTTTTTCGTTGTATCTTCCTGGTTTTAGCTCGATTTCTTTCAAACCACAAAAGGTTTGAGGTTCAATAGTTAACCTATTCACCCACCGATTTTCAGCTTCTTCCCATACGCGGTTTACCCTGTAGGCGTGACAACATATTGGTGTTATTTTTCTTGCATAATCGCTCATAACTCTTTTCCTGTTTATCGTATTCCAGCCAAAGTTGGTACAGAGATGCGCCTTTATACCCCCCTTCAGTGTGCCAAATTTTAAGGCAATCGGATATTGCGTTCGAGTTTTATAGCAGTTTTTGTAAGTGTGCGAAAAGAGGAAGAAAAATAAGAAGAAAAAAAACCCGAAGAAACTAAGCCAATTTTTGAAGTCGCATATCTCGGGAACGCTTGAAGCGATTTCGCTCAAATTTGGAATGTGGAGTGCTGAAGGTGGAGGGAGTATCCACAGCAAAAATCGTCTTGTTTCATCAAGGCAGCACAGAGCTACGGAGGTGCGAAAATTGCGTTTCTTTCTTCCTGTCAATATACTCACGGATGTTACGCGCCGGCTTCTTGGGCCGCAAGACACACTACCGTGTGTCTTGATACTTTTATTAAATTTGACACAATTTTAACTTTGACCAACCATTGCCACAAAAATCATTACCTACAGAATACATAACAGGACTTTGCAATGCATTATAAGTTGTGTACGTATGTTCCATCCCACCTAGAAGCAGAGATTTTTATTGTTAATTTTAGGAGGTATAAGATTTTGCCATCACAATTAACACAGTGTTCAACTGCAGTCAAACTCCTCTGGACACCTACATATACCATGCATTTGGTGGTTGCTGTCTCTTTTTATGTGAACAATTTTAAATACCTGGAGTAAGTGTTATGTATTAACAGAATCTGACTAGTAAGTGTTGGAGCATTTTCCATAGAACATTCAGTTAAACATGCAGACTAATGAGTACTTTAAATGAACTACTGAAAACTATATAAAACAAAGTAATAAGAACTTAGGGTAAACTTTGGCAAACTGCACCATAACATAGGAATGCCGTAAAATTGTCTGCTTGCTTGCTAGGTCTAGGTCATCCCTGTATAGGATTTATAGCTGCTAAAGTGTCAACAGTCTACACCTACGTAGCCACATTTCTTCAAAAAGTTAAAAGCCAAATTGTAAACAATGGGTATCACATGCAGAACTTCTCATTATCTGCTTATCCTCACTAGTATTTTCAATAGAGGCGAGGCTCTTATACCAGTAGGAGCACAACTGAGATTAGGATAAAAAGATTGAGAATCCACTTGAATTATCTTACTTTTGATCCTGCTATATTAAAAAAATAAATATTTCTTGCCAAGGAAAGTCCGCTGCAAACAAACATTTGCCAAATTAATGTTGTACACTTACCTATTATGTGAAGCAGGGGAGTCAGCAGTGGCTACTGTCACCATCCCAAGCATTCTTCACCTCCCACAAGCTATTAATTGTGGTGGTAGTTTGGTAAATGTGCGGGGTCTCGGCTGCCTTGTAGGATAAAAGTTCCAACTCTATTTTTACGGCCAAACATGAATGGGCCCTTTTCTTGGTTATAAGGCAACAGGTACTTGGGTAAGATGGGAATTCGGCGTCAGGAGTCATTTTCGTTTTCCTCCGAATTCCCCATACTCAAGCCTTTACGTAGCCTATTATATCTCTGGCAGTCATCCTAGGGGAGACCCCAATACTATCACATTCCTTCTATCAGGAATGGAGGTGCTGCGTTGCAGCCAGAGCTGGTGGTGCTGGTGCTCTGTTTGAATTGGCGCAGGATGAGTTGCACGTCTACATTTGACAACAGGGCGCCAGAATGTAGTTGCAACCATCTGGCCGAGATGGGGTCAACAGTTGCCGTCAAAGTGGCAGTGTGTTGGTGCACCCATGTAAAGGGGACAGCAAATGCTAGACGGAGTAGCAGTGTGCTGGTATGTCCCCCTCGGTGCGAAGTACTGGCACTTGCTTTGTGAAGATGCCAGCAGGCGCTCGCGAACCAGATGGCGGTGATATCACCACAGTTGAATGGTAGTAATGCCACTGAGGTCAGTTGTACTTGATGTGGGCTGATACAGCCATATGTCTATCTGTATTGGTTAAAAAAAATAAAGTAAAGTGACAAACAATTACAATGGGCTATGTTTCCAGCTGGTATGTGTGAACCACGCATACACCAAGTCAGGACCATAACCAGTATAGCAGGTCCATATACGATATATCATGGCTGTATAGAATTTGATTGGTCAGTATACAAATGTCAGGTAAGACTACAGGTCTTTTATTGGGAGATGTGCTCCGGGTGTGTACCCGTTAAATACACTACTGAAAATGCGGTGTACCACTGAGACTTGCTGTGTTTTGGTTGATACGGTTGTTGTACACCAATGCAATGTACCATAAGTCATGCAGTGAGGCCAAGCCAGAGAAGTGGAGGGAGGGGAGTGCATGGGTAACGCTCTCACGCAGCTGTTCACTGGTTGCGTGGTACTGACTAGGCATGCACGTTTACTCTAATTGATGCCCTATTCTCTTTTTAATGCTACCTAACTCCTGCCAGGGCAGAGGTCTGGTGTTTCGTTCCCCCCATTAACTACGTTTAAAGGTATTTTTTTAAACTATATTTAATGTTGTACACTTACCTATTATGTGAAGCAGGGGAGTCAGCAGTGGCTACTGTCACCATCCCAAGCATTCTTCACCTCCCACAAGCTATTGATTGTGGTGGTAGTTTGGTAAATGTACGGGGTCTCGGCTGCCTTGTAGGATAAAAGTTCCAACTCTATTTTTACGGCCAAACATGAATGGGCCCTTTTCTTGGTTATAAGGCAACAGGTACTTGGGTAAGATGGGAATTCGGCGTCAGGAGTCATTTCCGTTTTCCTCCGAATTCCCCATACTCAAGCCACAGAAAGGGGGACCACTGAAGGATGGTGGAACCTTTCACCCAAGTGGTCTGTTGTAGTACTTAGGGGGACTGTTGCAGTACTTAGGGGGAGGGGGCTAGGTAATATAAATATATATGAGACATGCTTAACCTGTGTTCTGTTGAATCAATTATCCTACAAGTTTGTAAATGTACTAAACTGATAGAGTCAATACATTGAACATATATTATGTGCAATATTGTAACTAGAGAGCAACTGTTCCTGCAATTGCTTCTCTTATAGACTACTGACCAATTTCTTCGATAGCTAAAAAATAAATATTTCTTGCCAAGGAAAGTCCGCTGCAAACAAACATTTGCCAAATAATAAAATTAATTGTTTTGTGAAGAAGTTTTATAAAACAATTGTTTTCAATGGCGCATGTTTTGTGATCAATTTTAGTTACTAGACGGTAGTTCAGTTGTTAGACAAGGTAATGCTACACATGCAGTAGGTAAACCAGGAAACAAACCATAAATGGTATTGTACTATACCCATAGTGCAGTATATGTGAATATTGTTACCATATCTGTTTACAGGAAAAATGCACAGGTAAGCCATATCAACATATTATCAATGAATACTAGTAACAGATCAACATGCTACCTGTATCAATGAATACTAGTAATGGATACACTATATACAATAATATTATAGTGACCGGATTTGTGAAAAGGGGTCTTCCACACACATCCAATTCTATGTATTTGGAAGACCATAACGTAGTGATACAGAAACATATTAACCTGAAGGTTTAGCTATCTACTAAGCCATGTTGGTGCTTACTACCAACCAAATGTCAAGTTTATAAACTATTCCAATGTGAAGTTAAGAGTCAACAAAGCTGATAAATTAGATGTGTGTGGAGACCCTTTTTGTAAATCCAGTCACAGTTATAACATACAATACTTAGTAATTGATCTATCTGGTTTGCAATACTATGCATAACAAGTGATCAGCAAATCATGCGAGAGTGACTGCCATAACATTAAATTCCTGTAGCATTAGGCAGGGTTGTTGTAATATTAAAAGCTGGGTTCAACTGTGTAACTATAGTACCGACTTAGAAACTGATTTATAAAATCAGTTAGTGAGTGAAAAGTACGCACAAATAGACAACTTTCACTTTCACTGTTTTACATTTTCCACAATATTGTGATACAAAAAAAAGTGCATTTAATGGTGATGGTACATAACTACTTATGATGTATGTTAACAGTACGTTGTTTGCGTAATGTACCTAGGTGTTTAGAGTCCGGCCATCGATGGCACAAAACTAAACATCCATAGGGATGCATGGTTACTGTATACTTAGGTGTCTGGGTATCAGGTCAGGCTACTGACCTTGAATAAGTAACACGATGTGACCTGAATCGGAGGCACAAACTTGTTTGACATTCAAAAGGAGTCTGCTAAAATTAGCATACATACAGTCAAATAAGGTATTTGTGACCTAGTCTGGGAAAACCGGTCTTATCGCTTACTTAAAGTATCAAGAAATGCTGGTTTTAAGTATTCTATTTGTTGTAGCTCACCAATGGTTGAAGCTACGTACGTGTACCTAATATTTAGATTTTTTTCACTAATTCTTTACCTTCCAAACATCAACTGTACAAGTAGTACTAAGTTTCTCACCATTTTAGAGTTTGTTGATTGTATCAGGGGAGCTCCACAAGGGGTGGGTGGTGGAAGGAAAGAGGCTGTTTAAAAAATTAAAGAGAAGGTGTAGGGAGGAATTAGGCCAAGATATGAGCCATTCAGGTCTCAAACTGAAAGTACAACACTATGGAGCTGTACAGCCACACATGGTCATCCCCAGAACTTCACTAGGGTCCCAGACCACTCATACGGATTGCTACTGTGCTTGGGAAATGCAGCCAGCAAAAGCACACCACTCAAGTCTTGCTGATTTTGATTGTAAAATTTAATATTTTACGTATTCATGTAGCTTTGTGTTCTTGGTGAAAAATCAAATCTGCTGCCATGGGGTTTTCCAAGACCCAGTCACATTTTAACCCAAGGACAGCTGTGGAACATATTTGATTGAAAATGTTGGCATCGTCATACCCATCACTGATAGTAACTAGTGTCTTTATCCATGATTAAGGGAATGTGTACAAAACTGGCACATTTGTTTAGTTACAGCTATTATAGCAGTGCCCACAACTCTACCCTACAATTTCATTAGATTATAATAGTTAGCTGAGAAATCAACCAGTCTTTATAAACTTTTTAGTAATTAGTTACCTTTTTGCATAGCCGCATAACTGACTTCTAACATTTCCACTAAAAAGTGTGGTTCAATACTCTCCTAATTCTCTTTAACATTGATATGAATCACACTTGTAGTAGGATTCAACCATAGGCATAATCATGCACTTGGTGCTTATTACTTTAATTCGGTCACTAAATACATGGACAATAATACTGCACTTTTCCCACATACATAGATCATCTCTGTACTTACAATAATGTTTTTGGTATAGTTACTCACTTGTGACCAAATTTTTGATAATTGTCAATCTTTATACACATATAGCAGTGAATCACCAAGAATAGATAGCCATACCAACTGCACACATTACACATTTGTACCACACCCAGCCACTGACCTACCCTGGCTGCTTTTCACAAGTGGATTTCTAGAGCCATGTGCCAGCCACTGGGAATGCTCTGGCACCTTGATTTGCCACTGAACTCAACTAGAGACATGGACAACCTTGGATATTTTCTATATAAATCTCTTTCATTTTTACAGTAGGTGGTCTTAAGAGCTCCATATTATGGCTGGAGACATCATGTAACCCACTCAACCATTTTCAGCTCATATATCAATTGCCCACCCACCACACCTTTGGTGACATGCTTGTGTTACAGATACCATCATGATAAGGGTGCTCAAAATCATGGTTATTTCAATTGTTATGGATTAAAGTGAGATAAACACTATAGTTGAATGGTGATAATTTAAAACTTGTAGCTTTTGATCCAAATTGTTTTAAATCGCATATCTCACAATCTATTCTTGATGTGTATAGATGGACAGCTTTCCCAAACTAGATCATGTTTATTCTACAAACATTTTTTCCCTATATACAATCTCTATAGTGTAGCAACCATTCTATAAATGCAGGGCAAATTGCTTTAGTATAATTTTATGTGACCGACCGGCTAGGCAAAAACTGATCACTTTTGCACATTCTTTGAATGTCAGTTAAGTGCTTTTCTGTTATCTAGGAGTGAACAGCGAAAGTTTCAGCCACCTGTGATGAATAATATAGTGATTTCCTGTACTCCTCCATGTGGGCAAACAAAAATGCTATTCCAATAATGACAATACACTTTGTTTCTACTGCACCGTAAATAAACACCCATAACTTACATGCCTCAAAGACTCTCCAGGAACAGGCACATCCAATGGTGTATAGGTTTTATTGATTTGGGTTTTGTTTCAGTGCAAAGTGATTAAAGCGTGTGTAAGTTTTTTTAAAAACATGTGTTTTTACCATCGATGTATTAAAATTTTACGAAAATGGCCAGTTATAAAAACAGCCGCTTTTTGCTCAGCCAGTCACGTAATAGCTACTAGCACTATGGTCTTGCTTATAACATCATACCAAAAACTAAGCCACTTATAATCTATGTCAATATCTAGGTATTGATACACACACCCTTGCTATAATTAAACCAGATCACACACACAATCACTTACTGGAACACACAATTCTGGATCACCACAGTGTTCACTTCCTCCACATATATTGGACGAAGACATTTAGTAAACACTAGTCCATCAAATACAACCATTGAGGCATGTAATAGTCGTCTACTTTGCAGATACTCCGATATGTTTGCCGGGGTATCATTCACACAGTTTATGATGACTGCACTATCCTCTACCATGACTTTTAAGATGTCATTTTCCTTCAAGTCAATTCCATGTACAAACTTCGTTATATTTAGTTGATAAGTATTAGCAGTAAGTGACAGATGAATTGTCCTCGGTACTTGTTCGTCTCGTCTTTGTAACGTGATGTTATCTAACAAGAGATCTAGCTGCGATTGATTGCACACACGATACACTGCACAAGACGATGAGGTGAAACTGGCAGAGAAGACGACCATATAACAAAATAACCAATGCTCCATAGCGAGTGATTCAATTTGCTACTAACTCGTGTCACTAGGATTTCTTTGTGCGATAGTCGAGGACGATTAGTTTCGCGTGGCCAGACCCACTCTGGTCCTACATATAAGTACATAAAAACATGTTAAATTCCTTATCATATACGGGGAAACTTTATGTAAAGTACACCATATATATTACGGGGTAATTTTACGTAAGCAATACCCTTTATACTACGGAGAAATTGTACGTAAGCTTCACCGCACGTACCGTGTTTTTCAGGTTTCTGGCGAAAATCAAAGCATTAACGTGATCAAACACGTGATCCGTGCTTCGAACTAGCAAGGCTTACATAATTTGCAGCATACTAGCAATACTTGAACATGTACAATGATCGGCAAAAGGTGCGAATATTCACTTTAAATGCCTTGCAAGTTCGAGATATTTGAATTACAGATCACGTGTTTGATCACGTTTATGCTTTGATTTTCGCAAGAAACCTGAAAAACACGGTAGTACGGGGAGATTGTACGTACTTTTAATGTACCTCACGTGATCAACAGCTTCATTAGCACGTGACCTCACGTGGTTATGATAAGATGGCGTTTCTCGGCAGACTGGGAAAGGATTGTTTCTTTTGTTATAACTCCGCTTTTTCTTTGTGAAAAAAGTAAGCAATTGTGTTATCATGTATTTGTTAAGGTTCTACACAACATTAAAAGTCTTAGTCCTGGCATGGTCCTGGTGTTAAGGAAGTTACATAGCCCGAGTTAGCCTGTCTCCAACTCGTGAGGTTGATACCAATAGAAATAATAATCCGTGGTGTTAATACCACCCCCTGGCTTAATCTAGCGCATGTCCCTTTGCTAATAGTAAGCCTGGGGACTGTAGTCTCTTCTGGGCAGATCACTTCTTTTTCTCTGTATAGGGCATAGATACTGTACCCACCAGGGATTGGAAACTACACGACTGCCCATACAAAAAATGGAACCACCTCCACCAAGGAGTAGTCACTTCCATAGTGTCTGTTGATACACTTGCGACCGGGATCAATAATTTTGATCATTAAAATCCCCCCTTCATCGCTTGACTCACCTTTTAACAAGCCTTGATTCTTGATCGTAAACTGTACAGGCCTAGTAAATTCTCATGTTATTAAAAGTTGGCTTATAAAGGTGCTTGATCGCCATTATTTCAGGCGTCTTGATTACTTGATACACTATATAAAGGGGCCTAGATCGCTTGATTAAATCTTGATCCCGGTTGTAAGTGTTTGCACAGGAAGTATTGAAGTGACTACCCCTTGTCAACTTAATTGATGTTAAATTTCTTATACTTGCAATACATCGAATTCTATCACTATTCTAGGTTCCAATGTGTTTCTTTTGACAAGGCATCATAGTCAGCCTCTTGTTAACGCCGTCAACCGGCTCTGAGGACAATTATTGCTTTGGCAGCACTCAGACCTCTGCTAGCTTTAACTTTCAAATGGCAGTGAGTAGGAAACTCAACTTTACACTGCTTAGGTAAATTGATACAACAAAACAAACTAGCATAGTGGCAAATAGCTGCCTCTATCACAAGGGTGTTTTTTGGGAATTGTCGTTTACCCAGGTCTTCTTTTGCTAGCTCTAGCATAACACTTGGTAGCTTGTTCAACTTGTTGCTTTGTTTCCTGACAGTGAAAGCATTAATGAATCGAACCAACTTAGTTAGAAACTCCACTGAAGTATTGAAGGCCAGAGGTTTGATCTTTGAAAATGATGTCACGTGTCAAATGGATAAAAATACTATTTCAGTTGAACGTACATGAGTTTCCTTGTTTTTTTGACCAAGTAGGTACAGCGAGGTCCGTCTTCCTTCTGTTACTTGGTGACTGGCTTGTTATTACACCGGCACTGGGAAGATTAGTCATGGCAGAATAAGATCTATCCAGTATAGAAAGCTGTCAACGGAGGTGTGGATATAGGTATTAAAACGGCCGTTTTTCAATCCCTGTGGGGGTAGAGTATCTATGGGTAGGGACAAAAAGGGGTCTGGATATAGCATAGGCTACTGGTTTCTAACACCCCCAACCACCTTGGGGTATTAATGAAAAAAATTAAAACCAACACTATTTGCCCACAGCTGCTAATACTGTGGAATGTTAAAGGTCATTAAAGGACTTATTTTCTGCATCTCAAAAGTCTGCTTGCTCACGTGGGTGGATAGACATGCAAACACATGGTTTCGAGCTTCAATAAACCAGGTGCACTCCCACACTTTGGCTGGCTATGGGTGCGCACTAGTCATGCATGGCCAGATCCTAATTTCTCAGGGTGGCGCTTATTGATTAGAGATTATAAGCGCATCCTTGAAAAAAGGTCTGATCTCAATCGCATAGTCAAACTGGATTTCCCACCCCAGAACAAAAGCGGGGTGTTAATGAAGCTTTCCCCATCATACGTATATTTACGAGTAAAGAACAAGCCACGAGTGTAAAAGATGAGTTTATCTGAGGCAATTTTTTTTCTGAGGCAATCAGAGGTGATACTCGAGCCAAAGATACTTCCTGACAACAGTAGAAAGTGTTGGTAATTAAATGCTAGAAAATGCGAGTCTTCTTTAATAAATATAATCAAGGATGCTGTGTCGTCTATCATGTCACATGAAGTATCCTCGACTCGAGAATCGGCTCTGATCACCTCAGATGAACTTATCTTTTACAGTTGTGGCTCATTCTTTATCTGTAAACATACGTATGATGATGAAAGCTTCATTACCACCCGGCTCTTTGTCTGGGATGTGAAATCCAGTTAGACTATGCAAATGAGAAAGACCTTTTTTGAGCAGGTGCTGATAATTCAATAAGTGCTGTGCCGAGAAAATTGTGGTCTGGCCATGCAAGACTAGGGCATCTACCTGGTTTTAAAAAGTGGCCCAATCATAAATTTTAACAGATGAATTAATCACTAACAATTTGTGTGTATACAGTATACGTACATGTGCTGTTGGTAAAACCAGACGATATCTTCAGATGCATGCATGTATTCAGTTCAGTCTGGCCAGTATTGAACAAAATAACTAAATGTCACACATTCTAGAATTAGTGCTGTCATGCTAGAATAATTATTGTAGCTTTACATCCTTGTCTGGAAATATAACGTAGTCTGTGTAGTTGTCTTCTTCAAAGTATATTGTCCATTGGTCAATGTCCTTGTTGTAGGCAGTAAGCACTCCACTGTACCAATGTTGGTCATATTTAGCCTTGACCTTTGAACCAATTTTTGGCTTGTCAACTTTTGTTTTCTTCTTGCCTGTTTGAAAATCATCATCAAAATGTTGCTGTTTGTCAGGAGGGCCGTAAATTGCTGTTGGATCAGTAGGAAGTTGGGGTCTCTTTCTCTGCAACCTTTTCTTTTTAGCCTGTTCTCTGATGGCTTCCTCTGACCTGCATTTACAAACAATGAACGAGGGTGTGAAAGGATGAGCATTAACAAACAAACAAACAAACAAACAAACAAACACACACACACACACACACACACACACACACACACACACACACACACACACACACACACACACACACACACACACACACACACTCACACTCACACACACACACACACACACTCACACTCACACTCACACTCACACTCACACTCACACTCACACTCACACTCACACTCACACTCACACTCACACTCACACTCACACTCACACTCACACACACACTCACACACACACACACACACACACACACACACACACTCACACTCACACTCTTTTCAGGCATGTGCCCACGGTCGGCCTTAAGGTAACTGTGGGTACATGCCTGGTTTAAAAGGTCAGTGTGACCCAGCACAATAGTGTATCGATTTTTTGTGTATTCCACTGTAAAAGTGTTGTTCACCTACCTGTCTCTGTAGCATATGCTGGTTCCTTCTGATGCTGCCAGGTGTTCCATGATGACGGCTTTATCCATCCGGTAGACATCCACCATGGCATGCATAATGGAGACAGCATGTGGTGACTTTGATGACAAATTGTGTCGCTCTACTGCATTGGTGGTTGACGGGCATGCCTTCCATGTTGAGCTGGTCATATCTGACTGGCACTTACACAGCATCTTTAAATGGTATGGCCTTGTCCACCAATTCACCCAAGCCTTTGCACCAGACCATTTGCATTCATTGTTCACTATAGATATGTGCTCACTAGTTAGTCTTGGGACCATTGACGTAATTGTTGATATTGGTTTCTCCCCTTTTAATACTTCAAAGCAATTTTGAACTTCGTTTGTGCTTTTCAAGCTTGGTATTTCCTGCGCTATAAGTTCAAAAGCTTGACGAGCCAGTATTTTTTTACCGCTTGTAACAGTTGATGTGATTCTTTTAGCTACTCGCTGATACGATCGTGCCCAATGCACAGCACACCCACGTAGCAGTCTACCAGCCAGCTGGTCCCAAAGCCTTAATAAGGCCAGCTCGTTCTGTATCACTCCAGTCAACTACAACGCCCTGAAGCTGTTTGTCGACATTGTATTCCGGAACATCTTGGGTGCAGGTTGCAAACATTTGCTTGAATGCGATCTCATACATAGTGGCATTTTCCTTATTACAGCGCATTCGTGCAATAATAACCCACTTCATTGTTGTTTCGTCAAATGCTGTGGCATTAAATAGGTATGGCAAAACTGAATTTTCACCATACGTAACATCAACCTGCATAAAGTCAGCACCAGCCATTATCTTCGACATGAAGGGACTCATAATGAATTGGTATGAGATGTCTGGTGAAAGGCTGTAGTGGCGCATGTAGGGATGTCCTAATGTGGCATAGCTTGTTAGCTTTGAGTTTTTATCATCTAGACCTTCTCTCTCCAGATCTTTCCCATCAAGCTTTTTCAAAGCTTCGTTGAAGTCCACTATTGAAGTTAGACCTATAGAGAGACGTTGTGTGTATATTATTGCACCAGAGAGTTTTTAGCAAGTGTTATCAAAAATAAGACTTGAAACAAACTTTGAATATTCACTAAGCATTTTAGTGTTGGTATAGTAAAATGGTGCTCACTTATCTCTTAATATCTCATGACCCAGCATACATTATGATGAGCCTAATTGCAAGCAAAAACTGAGTAGTAGAAAATACTCAAAACGCAGAAAAGGTAATGATTGTTTCAGCCTTAGGCGAGCAGTGAGTGTACATACCTTTTCTGTGACCTCCATCTTCTAGTGCCTTTTTCCTGATTACTCTCAACTTGTCTTTGCTAGTAGCTGCAGTATCCACTGCACCTGGCACGAATTGCAGTCCTCTTCCTGCTGCTAAATCATCAGCTGTCAAACGAGGCGATGCACTTACAGCAGATACAATGTTGTGTTTGACAAACGTGGAGACTACACTTGGACTAGGGATCTTATGGTTGTGATGGTTTTTAGTTGGTGATGAGTTGTTAATAACAATGCCAGCCACCCACCTACAAATATAGATATAGAGTGTATTATAAACTGTAATGACAAATGATATGCACACAGTGTATTATGGTTTAGAACATAACAAGGCCTTTAAAAGACCACAGACTTATTGGTTAGCAAGCCCAAATATTTTGGATCAACCTTAAGCCATTCCACCAAGTTGCAATAAAAATTTATCAATTTTTTAAACTGCCACATTTGCTGCTGAAGAATTTTATTGTTTCAGAAAATAATTTTACATGTAACACTGCTTGGGTAGATCAAAGGAATTTTCAGGTCTGTGTATCTGATATTGCCCTGACCACAGAGCATAATATCTTGGTGCAGGCTATTTGCCTGTGCAGGCTGATAGCCAGTGCCACGCTGAGTGACTAATCACCCTACCCAACCCAATGCTTACCACTGGATTGCTTTTATACTGTATGGGGTGATGTTGCTATTACTTTCATGAAAGTAAACAGACAAGTCCTGAAAAAAATTCATAGAAATTCTTTCCCTTGTGCCATGATCTAATTGATTGTGGGTTGTAAGCAAAATCTACCAGTTCAACTGAGTGCCTATGATGCTATAATATAGTCTGGCGTGGCCGACCCTTTTTTAAGCGCTCGGAAAAAAAGTAAACCCATGACTGATTATACACTCCCGTACATGAGCCACAAGAATGCTGAAAGTATGTAATTGGGCTGGCTTTCAGGAATTTGAGCCCTTATTTGGATGTGATGAACTTTTAAAATTTTCATTCCACTATTCCACCATTCCAGTAGTCCATTCCACTGTTTATACACTCCCCAGTACTTCAAAGTAGTATGAAACAAATGCGTTGACAAGCTGTCTCAAACTCTTGTTCAGATTTTACAGTATAGACCTTATGCAATGGGGTGCACGCAATTAACTTTCTGTATATGCTCAGAATCTATCCGTAAAAATTGTTTTTAGTAGTGCGGAAAGGCTGTTTTAACAATCTCAGATTACTGCTAACTTATATGGGAAAGCGACTTAGCAACACGACAGGAGGTCTGTAAGATGTCAAAGCATACTATTTTGTTGGGATGATACTTGCTGTCACATTGAATAGGGTAGTTTCCGGCGTGTTAATTCTAGCTATCAGCCTATTCCTGCCTGCATCAGGGCACACAAGCCCCGGATGAAGAAGAAATGTGTATGGTAACAGATGGGATAGTATCCCATATTTGTACAGTAGTGTCACTAGGCCGCTGCTAGCTCGCGCTTTGCACTGCAGCCTCCTAAAGTTGCTCATACTAAATAATACACCCCCAAAACTACCTTTGGTGATATGCTACAAGGAATACTTCACGTTTACAGACCTCCTGTCTTGTTCCTAATTAAGTCGCTTTCTCTTAAATTACCAGTAATGTGAGATACTTAAATCAGCCCTTCCACTCTGTCACCATTTTCTAAAAACTAATTTATGGATAAATCCTGAACATACACAAAAAATTTATTGCATGCGCCCCAGTCTATAATGTTATTATAGCAAAGATATTTGAAGTAATTGTAAGCATTTAAATACGAATGAGTTGTTTTTAAACTACAATTGATACTACAGATATGCTATTAAATACAAATACAAAATGTAATTGCACCCTAGGCCGCAGTCAAACTACACATGAGTTACTTTTTGAAAACAGTTAGCAGGGCACAGCCACTGTTGCAAACAGAAGGACTCAACTTGACTGCTAGGCCTTGGGGAGGGTGACTGCTGCATATATATTCTAGCATATAGTGTATATAGCCATTAGGTTAGTTGATACTATCACATTTGCTCCATGCCACCATGCACCCATATCATCTATTCTCGCGCAGCCAGGCCACTTTTTCTTATTTTGTATTCGGTCGGGAAGAAAAAGGGTCTGGTGGATGTAGTATAGCTATTTTGTTCTGGCAATCCCCAAAGCTTGGGGATTTTATTGTGGAGCTTCGGATTGCTCTAAAAGGCTCGCTGATTGGTGTTGAGTAGTGGGAACCATACACGATGGCTTCGCAACTTATTTTAATGCTGAAGAAGGTTAGCTATAACTGTTCTTACTATGTTGTTACTAGGCCCGCTCTTTCACTACTAAGTGATTACTCCATGGACAGAATTTGCTATTACACTCGCGGAGAAATAGCTCTTTAACTAGCTACATGGTGAATGACAGCAGTTGAAGCTTGAACTTGTCGCCACTGAAGAGAGGTTCAGGGGTGGTTCAATGGCAACATCGCAAGACAACTGTTGTGGAGTCACTAGAGCAGCTAGCTAACCTGGTCCAACATTAAAATTATTTGTGAAGCCATTGTGTGCGGTTCCCACTACTCAACACCAATCAGCAAGCCTTTGAGAGCAATCAGAAGCCGCACAGTAGAATCCCCAAGTTTTGGGGATTGCCAGAACAAAATAGCCATACTGCATTCACCAGACCCTTTTTCTTCCCGACCCAATATAAAAGAAGAAAAAGCGGTCTGGTTGTGCGAGACTACATATCATCCCAAACTATTTTTGTTATATTTTGTAATTTTTATTTTCATTGTGTAAGGCAACCACAAAATCTTCTTACTGCCTAAAATTTCCTCATATACTGTGACTTTTAGTGGCAGGCTTAAAACCCTCAAATAATACTGCAGTGCGGCACTATTTGAAGGGTTTTATTTTGGTAAAAAATAGTACTGCCAGGATACAAATCAAGTAATTATGGTAACTAATTTAAGTTACCTTCACTACAGATAAGGCTACAACCTCAATTTCTTTATTGTCCTAGAGTTTAAACCGATGAAACGACTTATATAGTTGTGCATGTATTAATGATTGTCCTACTTAGGAATATATTGTCTGCTGTATGTATAGTATCTGTACCTTCTGTTGTCAGGAGACACAAAGTTTTGTGGAAACATGTATACGAAGATGACAGGGCAGTTGTCTGTGTTAATGGTTGGGCTGCTTGGATGCTTAGTGCAAAGGTTTTTCTTGGAATTTCGGCTTTTGGCATGTTCACATCCAGCTCCAGAGCACATTTTTACGCCATTGCAAGGAGCCAATCTGTAGAAAATGGATTCCTCGATTCCGTCAATTTCAGTGGTTACACACCTATCTGAACTCAGTTTCCCTTTGCTAAATTGAATGTCATCCCAAAGAAAGTGGGGCTTTGCTGCAACATACTGAGGCAGCTTGCTAATATCTTTGCTGAATAGGAGCTTATTTGATGTGGCTTCTGTTGTTACTCCTGGAAACTGGTACTGCTCCTTTGAAGTGATATCCTGCCAGTTTTTCTTGTCATTAAGCAGATCTCTAATTGTAGACAAAGGGTTGCTCCCACGACCGACACGCTTTTTTTTTTCAGCTGATTCATGGCGGCGCTCTGAAACTGGTTGATGCTTCAAAGCAACATCCTCTTGTAATAAAAGAGGTGGCAACATAACCTCCTTGTTGTTGGAAATGGCATCCTGTCCTTTTCTTGTGACTTTAAAGTATGCGAAAACCCCAGCTTGTCTTCCTTGAAATGTGCCACAATCCACCTTCCTGCTCAGGTATCCAGCAACAGAGCACTGCCGTGCAAATAAGCGCCACCATTCTAGCGATAGATGCGGTGGACTTTTCCCATATGCAGCAGAGGCCTTTGGATCAAAGTTTTGTAGATCTTTAATCCACGTTAAATTGCTTCCCCGTAGAAATTGTGCCACCTTTTTCTCCCCTTTTGTTCCTAGCTCATCAATAGCTGAAATTAGTAATGCCAGCTCCTTTGACATGTCCACAGATACAACAGGGGTAAGAGCACAGACATCACAGCATTGATCTGATGGATGGACCATTTGCTCCCCAAAGCCTTCCAATACTATTTGGTGTCGACATTTTCTGGCTAGGTGAGCATATGTAAAATTCAAAGCTTCAGAAAATGCTGTGGCGACCGGTGATTCTCGTTGTCTATCTCCATTTCCTAGCCAGTACGACAGATGTTGAATGTCGTCATCTGAATATAATATGCATGCACGTGCTGGGAGACCATCTCTACCTGCTCGGCCAAACTCCTGCACCCACGATGATAAGTCAGCTGGTAAGCCATGCCGTATAACAAGGCGTATGTTTTTTTTGTTTATGTCTAAACCAAATGCCCTTGTGGCTACCATTACCTTGCAGCTCCCATTGTGCCAAGAATTATGCGAATCTTCTTTATCTTTGTCACTCATGGCACCATAATATCCTACAGCATCTGTGCTTTTGTCATGGAGTGCACAAACTATGGGACCAACATGTCTCGCAAAATCTGTGTATACTATTGCACTTCCATCACCAATATCCTCCAACTTCTTTTTTGCAATAGCTGCAAATTCAGTAAACCCACGATTTTCTCCTAAACCTGTAATAAATATTCATAAAATATTATGTATATTATAATGATAATATTAATCATGCATATTATAGCACACGATACAAAATTTTGGCGAATTTGGCAAAATGATGTAGATTCACCAAAATATTCTTGCCAATTGTTAGCTAACTAATTGAAGTTAATGCATCATGACACAAGCATTCACCAACATATTATCCGCCAAATTCCTTCATGAGTGAAATCGCCAAAATTTTGTCCCACCAAAATTTTGTATCGTACAGTATACTTGACGTATACGAAATACTGGTGCCACAGGAGTTTAATGTCATAGCAAGAGTGTATTGCCATTTTGAATTGGACTAATACAACTCTGTTTTATTGAAATTGATGGATAACGTTTAAGTCATAGTAATTGGTATTATCAAGAGTAAATAATGAGAGAGAGAGAGAGAGAGTATCTAACTCTGGTATGGGCTATCAAAAATGAGCGTGTGAAGACCTCTGGCTTCTTTAGACCAGGCTATAATAGGTGCCAATCAACTGGCATGCGCAATGCGCCCCCATAAAGAATTACACCTGCAAACAGCGCCTATGATTACATACATGTGTGTCTGTTAATGGAGTCTTAGGTGAAAGGTGCTATGAACCTTCGCCATCGAGTGGATAGGACTAGCCGTGAAAGAGAAGTAAGCAACCAGAAAGTTACATCGACATTCGCAGCCAGTGGGAGATCAGCACAGTCGAAAACAGTCACATATGTGATTTCAGTTGCCGGCATAGAACGTGGACTGCGAGGAAGAGGACAAGGAGCAGGGAGAGGAGCAAGACGAGGAGTAGGGCGTGGAACAGGCCAAGGAGCTCAAGCCACGAGCCAATAACCTTACCTGGTTGTATCTAAGCCAACTTTCACTTTGATACGCAATTCTACTCGGGTTGGCAGCTCTAACAACACAGGCAGGTCAGTGTCGAAGCGTCTTCATTAACTACTTTGTCCGCGATCTCACTGCTTTGTTCTTGACTCTCAGCCATTACCACTACACAATAGTCCCATAACACACAACACTGCCGTGTGGATGTCTTCTCTACCAGATGTGTTAAAAGGCCTCTAATCAATACCCCCATGATATGCATAATTTTACTAATAAATCCGATTATCTTCACGCGTTCATTTTTGATAGCCCATACCAGAGTTAGATACTCTCTCTCTCTCTCATTATTTACTCTTAATATTATTGAACAATACCTTATGCAACAACCCAAATAGATTTGTTGAGGAAAGTCCATTGAGCTAATACATAGTATTTGGTATCCGCTGTGGTATTTTTGTTGGTGATAAGAAACATACTTAGTGGCAGCAGACACTCCTTGTACCAATACACAAGGCAATTAGTGTGTTTTGTACATTAATCAAGCCTAATAATCAGCAATAATGATTTACAATGGTGTAGGCTTTCATGAACTACCTATTGTTTGACAATGGCACTTATGTAATTTTAGCCTTTTTATTGCTGAATTCCAGTGTAGTGCAGTCATGATTATTGGTGCTAGTCTCTACAACTTGCCGACAAATTGTTATATGGTTTTGGAATGTATCTGTTGTAATATCATACAGGAGTATGGATCAACACTCCTCCAATAAATATTCTGACCAAAAACCTTCCTTGCAATACTGTCATGCCTTGACGTTCTTTGAACACAAATGTACATGGGATGTGCATGTCTATTCCCTCCTCTGTGCTTTGCTTGCTAATCAAAAGCCATCTAAGAGCTAACAAAGCAATTAACATTAAAACCATTAAGAAGAAAAAAATTAAAAGCCTCTGACTGTGCTTTACATAACAGTAACACACTAATATACCAAGAGTTATATATGATGGGTAGGGAAAGTATCGAACTAAGCTATACATCGTGAAACATGAGCCTGTAAAGTCCAAGATAATTTGTATAAGTGGCTGGCCAATTATAAGTGTGGTGGGTGTGGCACTGTTGAGTGAATGAAACAGTGTTTTAGAAACATTGCACAGAAGGGACTCGGGCCTGAGAATCAAACATAGAGATAGTGCTGGGCGGTATGGCATTTTTTGGCTACGGTACGGTATTGAAGAAAATACCCCGGTATTTGGTATTTCACGGTATTCAGCTTGGTAAGGAACTAATATATGTTTTTACAGTAATTGTTAACTGTAGCTACTCACAATTGAAAGTTACCCATGGCCAGCAGGTTATAAAAACATTTTACTAACTACATGACAGTAGGCAGGTGCTACATTGTAACCTGAAACCTAACAGTTGCTGTTAGGAGAGGCTTGTGGTCACCACCAAACCACCAACACATAACCCAACTACCTTGTCTCTGGCTTCCTGCACACTAGTCACATTCATGCCCACAGTATTTTCAGAAACAAATACCTTTGAAACGGTTTAATGAAAATACCGCGGTATACGGTATTTTCGGTATACCGCCCAGCACTACATAGAGAGTCACAGCACTACCAGCCAAGCCATGTTCCCTCGTGCACTTGGTTACCCGGGATTGCTTCGCATGACTTCTTCCCTTGAGATTCATTTTTGGAGCCAACCATTGCAAACCCATGAGAACTATCTGTAATAACAAGTTAAACCAAGGGTGGATCCGAGCAACAACTTTTCAAACCTAAATAATGCCGTTTGGCTCCCGTAAGAAGGGAAACTTTGGCAGATCTGCACATATCTCAAATTTTTTCCTCCACACCAATTATTTTATATGATTCACCACATGTTCCCCGCCAAACTTTCCCTCCATACAGCAGCTAAATGGTCTGCACCTTTTGCTAAGTAGATTCTTAGTTGACACAGATTGAATTTGTGGTGTGTGGTGCCTAACTAACCTTGACTCCCTCTGCCAACCTTGAAATCACACTGTATGGCTTCAAGGTATATGTTGGAACGGTGAACAGACCCCTTCTCAATCAGAGGACTCCTTAAAATTTTTTGTAGTTTCACCATGATGTCCGGGGTCACGGTTGCACTCAGAGCCATTATTGGAGTGTTGGGAAACTCTAATGGTAGCTCTTGGCAGTGTGTGTAGAGTGGTCGAAAAGAGTGCCACTCGTACATCAAGTGTGCTTCATCGATTGCAATCAATGCAAGATTGTTAGCCCTGTCAAGATCCTGTACCTTTGCTTTATTGCCCAACCTTTCAGTAAACAGCCACTCCGGGGTAACAAAAATAAGCCTTACATCTGATGTAGGATCTAGAGCCAGTTTTGTCATTTGCTGATATTTAGCTGCTGAGCCCATATATGCCACTTTGATTCCGTGTTCATTTACTTGTATGGTTTGATCACGCATGAGGCTAATTGTGGGCATAATTACTATTGCTTTCTTTTGTAGGTGGACAGGCGGAAACTGAAAGCATAAGCTTTTACCATTGCCAGTGGACTGGATAACAATTGTGTCCTTCTTCTCTAACACGGCATCAATGATAGACTTCTGGTATGGATAAAAGGACAAAAGCGAAAAAGATTCGACCAATGTCAAAACTTTACCAGCTTCATCTGTATCTAGAGAACTGCTACTGTGCTCAGAGCTCTGAGAGTTGTCAGGGCTATCCTGTATAGACATCTAAATGTAGTATTTACATTTTATAATGTCATATTTTATAGAATGTATGTGTGTCTTACCAGTGAATGTCCAATTCTTTTAGGATTACGATGCAACAACTCTGAGCAACTGAAGCAAAGAGGCCTTCCTTCAGTGCTGCAGTCATAGCATAAAAAGACAGCAGCTTGATCACAGCAAACTTCACACTCCATTTAGATTAAGCGCGAAAAACCGGCCAAAAATCACGTGATTCAAGTAATTAAAGTCTCATGGGATGCTAGATCAATAAGCGGCGTGCGCGATTGACATTCATGTAATCAAATGTGGGGCCGGCTGGGGAGAGGATGCGGTAAAGTCTTTACACTATGCTGCAAAATATTTAATTTATTGGTTGTGAAAGAAAAGAACCAGCTAATGTTTTATATGACTACCATGACAGTAGAAAGATTTTCGCTCAAAGCCATGGTTCACGTGAGCGCAACTCTCTGTATGTAGAGCCATGAAGTGGATCACGTGACAAATGGACGTAAGATTCTCTCGTAGAGACTACGGAGATGAGTACGTAAAATTCTCCCGTATTGAGGATGGAACAGCTGACGTAAAAGTTCTCCGTAAGTTATAGGGAGTAAAGTACGTAAGTGTTTTCCATATACAGTGCGGAAATTTTTAAGTTTTACGTAAATGTCTGCAGCACCACCCACTCTTCGTCACTGGACTGTCATCATAGATATTATAGTTTACTATAATATCTATGTTGTCACTTGTGGTCAATATACCGTCACTTGTGACAAAGGATTTCAGAATTAACCAAGGGTTGGAATTGGTGGGGTCTATTCTACGGAACGGAATGATGGACTAAACCACGGAACGGAACGCTTTCTCAAATTGAAGCTTGCAACTTACCATTGCTGAAACTTCCCTTATAAGTTAGCAGTGGTATCTCCAGTGGTAGGCATTCCAGCCCGATTTTTAAATTTTGGAAAAATGGGCTTTTTATATGCTCAATAGATAGAGTATTGATTGCCGATCTCAGAAATATATAGTTTGTTGGGTTGGAATTAGCTACTTTGGCATGCACAGTGCTTAAAAACTGAAAAAAGGTACATTTTTTCTCCGGGGCTCCCTATACATTTTAAAGGGAAAAATGGCACAATTGAATCAGGAAGCCATCTAGCAATCTGGACTATCTTGAAACTGCAGTTGCTTCTATCTGCAAGTGTGTACATGTAATGAGAGTAACTTCAGATTGTATCAGATCTCAGCTATCTTTGTATACTTTGTGGTGAGCAAATATGTTTCACCTATTGCACACTTCTCAATACAATGGTGTATACCTATAGGCAAGAGGCTATGTCAAGTAAGTGAAAACATCAAGTTAACAACTTATAAAGGTAAACAACTAAAGTGGAGGTGCCGCAATGATGCAACAATACCTAAGGTGGAGTTGTGGTTTCAATTATGGTATTGTTATGCCGACTTTGAAGTGGTTTATACTTTTGAGCTGATGACACAGCCATCAGAAGATTGCTCTGGAGCTGAAAATCGCTAACCCGAGTGAAGTAACTACGCACTTTAAAGTAAGCACCAGTGACTACCTTCCACCCGACAGTACGTTTTTTAAAGTTTTAAAGCATTCTACATACATTATAAGGCTTGAAAAGATTACAAAACAACACAAAACTTACTTATATGTAACGCGCACGATAAAACTAAGATTTTCATGATGATCAACGTGTGGACAAACCCCACAGTGATTTTCGTCCTCATTGGAGCTTGGACGACGGAGCAATCCCAAGTTAAATACGAGTTGTTATTTTGTGCCAAGGTTCTATTGGGGAATATACGGAGAATTTTTTTATTAAAAAATCTCGGATACTGGAATGCCTACCAGTGGGTGATTAAACCATAGACACAGTATACCAGCGGCGGAGGAAGTAGTTGATATGAGGGGGGGCTCCGCTGGGCTGACCCAGACTTATTTCTATAGTTTGGTAAGGTGAGACCAAAAAAAAAAAAAAAAAGGTCAACCAACTGACAAGAGTTTTCCACCTCACCAGCTACCATTTCTAGCTGATAAACTACATAAAAATCCTTACACAGCTCGCTACACACTGACTACTTTATTAGAGTGACTGCTCTATTAGAGTATCTCGATCTTTATCACGGTCTTCAAGAAAGATAATTTCGGTGTGATATCATTCTGAGGGGGGGCTAAGCCCCCCCTCAGCAGACCGAAGGGGGCCTTTAGCCCCCTAGCCCCCCCCTTTCCGCCGCCTATGCAGTATACCATAGGGATTGGAAACGGAGACTCGCGCACAAACATATCCGTGTCTCGCATGACGTAAAGAACGCACCGTCACTAGGGCTTTCATCCGTAGCTAGTAATGGCGAGTGGAATTGTCCGTAGCTTTATAAGTGGGTTTTGTGACGAAGCGGAAGAATCTTCCCGGATGGAGAGTGGTAGAAAGTTTGTTGAAGCATTTTTGCACCATATTACGAACGGAGACGCTTCAATGGACGCTTTTGACGAATTCAGCGAAGAGCTAGTGATGTCACTTAAGGAAATATTCGACAATTTGAGGGAGTACAAGTCCATCTCCACAAAGAAAGAGAAACTCTGGTGTGAATTCCACCGTAAAAGACTCCACACGTTTCCTGATATTTGGAAGCGTTTTTGCAGGGGTTTAGACATCCCATGCAACCAGCTGGTGGCACAAACAGTCAACCTGAAGCTATTTGAAAGCCTATTAACAACCTTTTTTGCCAAAAATTCGGAAACAGTGGCTGCACCAACATCTAGTAGAACTACTTCTTTCTCTTTTTCTGATGACGAGTTGAATGCACTAAGATATGTTGCAGGATATGTCCCATATTCCATACTAAAGAGATATGAAAGAAACCACCAGACAAAACCAGCAGTATTGGAGTGCCTTGGAAATATGGCGGTAGCCGGGGATGACAGTGACATCCACAACTATACAACAAAGTGGATTGAGACAGTGAACCGAGGAGGATTATTTCCCATCAACGATAAATCATTTCAATTATTCATTGCCATTGAGAGCATAGTTATACAGACACTATCTACCAGTTATATGAACACTGTACAACATGACAACATCAAAACACATACAATAAATACATGCATAAAAAATACACAAGTTCAGGAAAAATGGACTGTGTTGACCAAATACATTGATTTTGAGAAGCCAGATGATGAGATAAAGTTATTAGAAGAAATTGTAAATCTTTGGGTTACTATACGTGGATTTTCTGTAGCAGCAACATGGTTGGAAACATTCAAACAGCAAGTTAAAGTGAACACAAAGAAGAAAAAAAGCTTACGCCAGTCTCTTTTATCAGAGTAGCTAATACATGCAGTTCCTTCAATATATATAGCTACAGTTAACAAACATGATCACATTCCTATATATATATATATCTATATAGTTAGTTGTTTGGCTGTTGTATAATATTCCTGTTATTAATATACATTAATACATTATATACAATCAATGTAGACATTCGGATCGCCTTTTTGGCAGAGGAATCATTGCTGCAGCTGTTAAATCAGACCGCTCCAAATTCCTCTTCCGTGAGCGGTTGCCTCTCACAGAATCCAGGGCCATGGATTTTTGGATACGAAGAGCCCCTGCATTTGTCAAACATTGTTGTAGTGTTGGATTGGTGTTTCTACCCCCTCTTGCCCTTTGTTTTCCATAATAATTTTCCAGGGAATCCTGTGATATCCTTTCACTCAATAAAAACAGATCACCTTTCTCGTCATCATTGCATTTCAACAAGAACCTGGTCATTTCAACAAATGATTTAGCTACAAAGAAGACGCAATCAATCATCAATGCACACAATATTGATGCATGTACCTGTCATGGTCATTCCCTCCAGGGTTGTGTGACTTATCTGCATAAGTTGTTTGTCACTTGGCGTTAAAGTTGGCCACTGCTTTGTAAGACTACTTTCCCAGTCTTTCCAATATTGCAAAAAATCATCTTCCAACCACTGCATGCATATTGTATAGTACTTATTTAGCAATTCACCCTATTTAGTATACCTTCAATCTGAGGTCATCTGGCTTTGTGTAAGGCTTCAAATTGTTCTTCTTGTTTTCCTTCCATGCATGTAAACAACGCACATTAAGACAGTCAAAGAATTTGTCCATCATTCTGCAAAATTCTTCAGTACCTGCAGTTTCTATCTCACCAAAATATTGTAAAGCATCTGCTACAGACATGCTTAGAACCTACAAATGCAATTTGCAGAGATATAAGTATAATATAACTATACTGTATAAATCTTTAAGTAATAGCTATAACAACAATGTTATACAGCTTAATATGATGTATCATATACAGCATATATATAGCCATATAATATACATAAACAGTTTAAGCACTGAATTGTATACATGCATGGGTAGTGAACTATATGGGTTGAACTTGATTGTTTAAGTCATAGTGTAAAATTATACCTGTGCTGCCAAATCAACACGCATCCTAGAATATGATGTTAATTCTATGTGTTCTCTTTTCAGCTTTGGCAGGAATGTTATTCCTTTAGATCCAACTGCCATGTCAGTTAATTTGTTGTAGAGGTCTACTATATGTTTCCATGATATTTGATGGCCGTTGTTCTGTATACATATAATGTAGAAGTATATGCATAATATACATATACACATCATTATAATTTTGTGTAGTACAATTGCATAAAAGAATGGTGATACATGCAGTTGGAATAATAGTTTAATGCAAATAGTAAACAAAACTTGGTTGCGGGTATATAGCTAGTGAACCTTAGATTGTGAGATGTATTTAGTTAGCTAATTGTATCAATATATTAAATTACCCAAAGTTTTCTTGTGTATCCATGGCCGTAGGAATGGCTCAAACAATTTCTAGCTGTTTTAATAAGGTGTGGTGGATCCGAGAAAAAGTAAATGTCACGTTCTTCATTATCTGCATATGGATTTTTTGTCTTGTATGTGCATGACTCATTGCCTTCTTTGTGCATTCTAAAAAAATTTCTGTTAGGGCTAGCACCATCAGCTGTAATTCCAATAACTTTAAACCCGCTATTTTCCAAGTGCCGCACACCCTCCCAGACAATTGGAAATAATTCACTGGCTGTGACATTGTCAGTTCCGAAATGTACTAAAGGAAAATCTAAATTGAAAAACACTCCTCGTACCATTAAGGTTAGCAGATGTGATGCAATAGGTGGATGGTCACAGGTATTATTAAGCTCTCTTTGCAAGTCACAGATGGCATTATTAATGTCTCCAAGGTTAACAAAACCAATCATCTCCCCAGTGTGCTTGTTATAAGCAATGTTCTCCTTAATTTTCATCTCATCTAGAACTAATATAACAAACCGCTGTGACTCAGGAATAGATTCAATTTTTGCTTCTTGTTGTAGCATTTTCAATATTTCTGGGTGGAATGAGCCAGGTTTTTCCTTTATGTAGTTAGTGTAGTCCCGCAATGTACGCTCGGATGGTAATTTTATGAATCCAGATGTCTTCATAGCATGATAAGCAGAGCTTGAAAGAAGTTTTAGATTTAAGCACCATTTAATAATACATGGATGCCACCTAATTTGACGAAAGTCAGACACACTTGCAGCATGCAACTGTTGATCCCAAAATATTCTCTGGAAACTGCCTTCAGGAAATTTTGCATATATATCACCCTTTCTTTCAAGCATAATGTGTAATAAATCTTTATTCAACGTTTCATCTATACTGATCCCTCTAACTTCTGTTGACTTGTTGATTTGCTGTTTCAGTCTCTCCACTTGCTTCATAGCCATGCTTGCTCTGTCTTTAAGGTGGTCAATTTTAGTGTCTTTTTCAGGGGGGCAGCAAATATCTATGTTAGGAAGAGCATAGTAAATAATTTGTACATCAATTATATATCTAATATTGTATACAGTTTAGTACACTATAATAGCATGCAAATACTTCACAGTTTAGCAATGCTGACCTGTCGTTCATATGGCTGCTGCTATTTATAGGTGTACGATGTTTCAAGCGATTACATAGTTTTCTAAGAGTTGGTCTATATTGCTTGCATGACTTGCACATTCCTGTCTTTGTTAAAATTTCACATTGTGTCATACGCACTGTAACTGAAATAAACTTGTCATTTGATGTAAATGGAGTGTTGTCAATATATGCACTGGTGCTTCCTTTTGGTGAAATTATTTTACCATTTCTTAGCTGTAATAAGTTCACAAAATCATCATCTGGCTGTCCTGTACATATCTGCAAGGTTTCTATAATGCGCAGCATTTCTGATAAGGTTCCTGGTTTTAAAACTGATGGTACAGATGCAAGAGAAGTACATAAAGCTGGATCCACATGCTGTCCATTTACTTTTAGTGACCAAGTGAGATTTTGATTAATGGCAATACTGTGACTATATAATAACAAGAGAATGCTGTGTAGACGAATTCATGTTGCCACATGCATTCATATCTTCTATCTTATATATATGTAATTGTGTGTTGTTGCTATTGCTAAAACAATTCCACTTTTGTGGTAAGTTCATTTGTGGTGGAGTAAAGTTAGTAATCCAGGACTCACTAGTGAGCTCATAGGGCTGCTCCTTGAGTGGCAAAATATGATCATGACTGAGAGATGTCAAACAAGGTGGCATGGTGACACATTCACTAGCAGATGATATGGTGGCACATTCAGTAGATGATGGTATGGTGACATATTCACTAGCTGATGGTAAATGTATGGTGGCACATCCAATAGTCAGTGGTACAGTGACACATTCACTAGTTGGTGGTATGGTGATAAATTCACTAGTTGGTGGTATGGTGATACATTCACTTTTTGAGGGTCCAGTGCTTACAGGATTCTTGGCAACATTTGAAGGTAAATGTTCAGCTTTATATTTTAATGGACGCCCTACTTGCTGTTTCTGTGATACTTGACGTTTTCTTTCATAATTTTTGTGCAACCTGCCAATCTTGGCTTTTCTTCCCATATATCCTATGCCATGCATCACATTAGTATAATCAAACAGATCAAGTATAATTATGCACAATTACAACTGCAGCATAATACACAGCTATTCAGTGTACTAGCTACATGAGTATGAGGTCTGCTGACAATGTAAGAAAAATATGTATGTGCTTGCTCCTGTCGACTACGTATACGGCTCTTTCTATATGAGGTGAATTTCGTTATAAAAAACTTACCACAAAATACTGACTACTGTGGCCAGCTGTTCCATACACGCCGGGCGCCGGCACTCACAACTCTACAAAAAAAAATCCGCCCCTCTTCAATAGAACACTCAGCAGATACTGAACTACGAGTAACTAGCTAGTCAATGTCAACGTAGAGCACGAAAAGTATCTCGGTATGAAAGTTTCTATAGTGACGGTCGCTCGCGCACTGCCGACTTTCAAGACTGACCAGACTGGCGGGGGTCCGATGGAACTAGCCAACCGGTTATGACTGCTACACCCACAGTAGAAACATTCAAGCAGCGATTTAGATGAGTACTGGAAGCAATCTAGATATGGGCACTCTCACGTCAGTGGCCTAGCCCTGGCATCAGTTGGATTAGATTGATTTATTAGTTACTACTGAGTCACTTACCCTCTGGAACTAAGTCGGAAACTATATTGCCTGTTGTTCCTTTCCAGCCATTGCTGGGTGGCAGTCATTAATGTGTATACATGTTTACTCTGTCAGACCATGTGGTGGTGGGACTGGTATGAGCTGGTTAATGCCTGGCAGTGTAACTGATAGACGCAAGACCATGATTTCGTGTGACTAGCAAGCACAACTCCGGTTTCATACAACCCACATGCACCCTTCATGCCAGCTTGTCTACACTACACATTCAACAGAGCTAGTACCTTCTATATACAACACAATTTAAAGCTCAGTATATTAGTGACCAACTGATAACGCGCATGCTCATTGCTATAATAGTACAACACAATAGCTAACATTAATTTTGCAACACTACACAAGCAAAACGTAAAGGAAGGTAAAAAAACAAAAACAAATATAACCAGTTACCACCAAGTGCACTGATGTGAGAAGCACAGCTCAAGATTCACTATCAATATCTTCTGGTAAATGATACTTCTGTGTTAATGTATTGACAACATGGCTTCAAGTTCACTATCTGACCACTTGATTGTTCTGCACATACATATACTGGAATATATTTTGTTGCTGAATGTGTGTTCTTCATCCTTATGGTAAACAACTCTCAGATTCTTCAGTGTTAACAGTGGTTATTCAGCAATATTGTGTGTAGGTATGGATTCCATCATTGCACATCCCATTTCCTGTAGGATTGATTTCAGAACAATCTAATATTTACGTTACACTCTACTAATGTACTAGTAACTAATGACATGGTATATTGGTACACAAAGTTACTGATGTGTCCTCCAAAATAACACAAGTGTAAACTGTAAAATTATTAAAATGTCCAGTATGGTAACACGAATAGTAATTTCAATAAGCTATTTACACGGCACTGACGATGTAAACACCAGAAAACATAATACTTTTCTAACTGCTCTTACTGGCAGGCTTACAAAATAACACAACTGCTAGAAGCGCTGCTGGGTTACAATAAGTTTACCACAGAAGTTAGCGTCAATGGTCATTTCAAATCACTCGTGTACTAGAACACGCACAGGCAATTTCGCCCTCGAGTAGAACAGTAATTAGCCCAATTGTCGCAACGCTTAGGCTGTAATTCTTCTACAACGTGCACAAAAGTGGCTTCTAACGAATTCGCGCTGCACTGGTATCTATGGTGACGGTCACTCGCGCTCGAGACACGGATGGTATTTCACGTCTGTTGCGTCATATTGGGAATTTGTACAGAGATATCACGTGAGTTACTTCCGTTTCCAATCCCTTTTGGTATACTGTATCTATGATTAAACGTAAGATAAAAGAAATAACGGATCGATTGTGGGTTTTTGTTGGTTGTCATTAGTAACGAAGTATTAATTGTGGGATGAGCTGTATCAGTGATGTTCATCCATGGTTCATCTACGGAAGGGAACTTTATGTGAGCTGTTTTCTTATTTAGACTTTAGAAAACAGTCTGGGCCGGTCTTTCAAGTCATAAGTCAGTGTATAAATAAAGCAAGCAGGAAGATACTGGTAACAGGAAAGAGCCAGCTGAATTAAAACTTGAAGAATTTTGTGCAGTGTGTGAGGAGCAAATATTTTGGCAGACCGCAAGGAGGGTATATTCTGCAAACATCACTGAAGTGTATGCATGGAGTTATTTATTAACAGCTGGTGCAGTGGGCTAATGCCGTATTTAATAGTGAGCTGATTTTATCTGTTGCACAATTCAAGGATGTGTCGGACTGCTAGCCTTGAATCAGGCTAAATGCCAAAACTCCAAGATCAGCCAAATCTCTATTATAAGCCGCATGTGAAACCATGCCCGTAGCCACCAGGCAAATGTGATTTGGACCAGGATGTGTGTGTGATTTCAATGTATCTAGTCAGACCTGAAATGGAACACTCATTAATTACATACCACCTAAGAATCCTAGGATTTCTTAAGTAACATTTTACATGCTTCACTTCAAACAAAACAGGTTAAATTTTTTCGTCTATTTTCAAGTGATTCCCAGTCCAGCTGGTCCATGAAATTACAATGGGATCACATGTATTTGTTACAGTGCTGTGTTGGATCTACTCTAGAGTTGAGATTTCAAGGTAGACTCACTGCCAATGTACTGACACTAGTACTGTTGTAGCATGTTTAAGTGGAGGACAAATGAAATAGTAATGCTAGATTATTTATGTATACAAATTTTTCATAATGAAATTGATATCCCATTTTGATTTGTACTTCCACTTTGCAACATATTCAAGCTACCACACTTAATCTCCAACCACTGTCATTGATTAACCAAGATCTCACTAGTCTGTTCTTACTGTAGTGATTTTATTTATTCATCTGTATGTTTTCTTCATTTTCCTTTGAAGTTGTACCAAGAGTTCATAATAAGGTGGAGAGTGTCTAACTTGAATGCATTCACCAAACACCCTGCTTAAAGTAACACCTCAGCCTTATTTCAGAACAAAGGCTTTACCGTCTTCAGCAACACTAATCAACAGTTTTCTATCCCCAGTAAAGGTGTTGATTTGATGAAAGGTGAACTTTACGCAGGGTGTTTGTACAGGCCATACTGAGAGTTAGACACTCTCCCCCATACAAATATTACAAACTCTTGGTTGTACAGTATAGGTAAACAAAGATAAGTTTCTTTCCCATCTTATTCTAGGATTTCTACTGACAAGGAAAATTCAATTATTTGTATACAGGCTCAAAATTGAGAAAATAATATAAAGAAAGTGAATTAATATTATACAGTCAGTTTGCTTTTGGATATTTAATGTCTCCAACCGCAACAAAAATTCAATGAATCCATGCATCTCATCACTGGTCGTCTGAACATTCTGAAAGTGATACCTCACTCAATCAACCATATATTAGACTGAATAAAGTCATGATCACCTAGCCTTTTCATGTCACCAGTAACTTTCTAGTTAATTTCTCTGGATATAATCCTCTGAAACTGAAGAAATTGAGTGGTCTTCTAAACTATTTATCTTGTCAAAAATAAGCAGAAACAACTGACATCCAATCGGCTACTGTATTGTAGTAACATAACTTGCCTTGGTCATGCAATAAATGAATTGAAGAGACATGCTTAATTTATCAGGTAGTAGAACAATCACTTAATTAATGTTTTATAATTATCCTATTCCATTTTCCTGGAGGTTCCACTGATAAAATGCAATTTCAGCAATGATAGCAGCTAGCCAAGCTGCAAGTTGATTCAGAAAGCATTTCATTCTGTAAAATCGACCCCATCCAGAATTCAACTCAGTACTCAGGCTGAGATATCTGACAATAGTCCACTACTCTGTTAATGAATCATTGATTTTCACACAATATAGCCTCCTCGAGGTATCTGAATGTTTGCTCCTCACACACTGCACAAAATTCCTTTAGATTCTGCTTAGACTGAGTTGATTCAGCTTGTCACCATACTTGTTTCCTTTGTAGTGTAGCTACATACCGATTTAGGGTAGTGCTAAAAGCCGGAACGGAATGGAACCAATTGGGGCGCACGCCAAGTAGAAAAATCGTTTGAGACGGATTTTGCATCGTTTCTAACTGCCACACAGTGACTAGAATTGTGCTAGAGTTTATTTCCTTCTACTTATATGCAAGCTAGAAATCGCGCTCTCGAAGTTTCTATTTAATTCCCGCCACGTAGCATGTTGTGCTCTTACCAATCCATCAAATTCTGTTTAATCCTGATGTAGAATTGCTTCCCTATCATTCTAAAAGGTAAACTACTGTAGTATTTTCATGTTATAGTCGTGTCCAACTCTTTAGTAACAGCGAGGATGGTTTTCTGAAGTCTGCCAGCATGGACAATAATTTACGAGAGTTAACCACAGTGTATGTTAGTGGCTGTGAATCATATGCTTACAGTGCTTACAGAATAATAGCGTAGCAGGTTAAATGATAGTTTTTCAGCGTACGTAATTGTAAAACGCTTTCGTGCAGTGGGCATTAAATAGAAACTTCGAGCGAGCGATTTCTAGCATGCCTAGAAGTAGAAGAAAACTAACTTCAGCACAATTCTAGTCACTATGTAATTGTAAGAAACGGTGTACAATCTGCAAAAACGATTTATTAACTTGGCGCGCGCCCCCCTTTTTAAAAACCATCAGAATAATGATGAAATGACAAAATTACATACAGAGCCTCGGACACATGCGACTACAAAGATAAGATCCGCGTAGGCATGGCAAGGATACATACAAAAATAATTAACTACAAAACTTAACTTAAAGTGTCCAGGATGGATTACTACGTGCATAAAAGATTCTCTGAGAGGAAGTTATAGCCACAGCAGCTGCTCTATCAAGCAATGCTTTCGTCTTGGAAAAACTCAGATTTGAAACTCTTTTCATAGATGTTACTGTCTCTGTAAGGTAATGGCCAAGGCAACCAATTTCAACTGTGTGGTAATGACTAACAAAACCCAAGCGGTCAAGCTCAGCAATAATTTGCAGATATTCTGGCTTCTCCTGCTTACGTTCTCGTGCAGCAGAAAGGCCAGCACGAGAATTAAATGGGCAGGTAAGTTCCAGAAGTACAACAGATTTCATTTCTGCATTATATATAACAATGTCAGGTCGGTGAGAACACACTAGTACAGCAGGGGGAATGGTGGCAGGAGGAGAGTCAGACGCACGTTTGCCATCCAAATCAGCAAATATTTCTACATTATCCAAACAAGCTTGCAACTCAGACATCAAACATAATAAAACAGCATCATGACGAAAAGTAAACCTGCCTTGCTGCAAAGCCACAGGACACCCATTTAGCACATGGTGACAAGTTGGACGAGGTGACAAACAAAGTGAACAAGTTGCACCAGTTTGTATATGCCAGCGACGTAAATTTAACGGAGTTGGTAATGTATCTGATGAAGCTCGCAGCACAAACGAAAGCTGGCCTGGATGAAAACCCAACAGGAGTCGATTCCACAGCTTAGAGTCAGCTTCCAGAACAGCACTTGATTCAAATTTACATTGAACAGAGAGAGTGTCCAGCTTCTCTTTGCATAGTGTCAATTCTCTAGAAATGGCAAGGTGTTTGCTAGCTGTGTAGAGCTTGCGAGCCGTAGGAATAGAGTCCAGTTGAGCTCTGGCTTCATTGAGTAACTCCTGATGAGAACTGTTAATCTGGAGGAAATTGGGGGAAAGATCCACTTGTAAGGCCAACTCCTTAATCATCGGATCTGATGAGGAGGAGATGTTGGCAAGTAAACTAAGTTTACGTTCCATTCCGTTCCGGCTTTTAGCACTACCCACTGATTTATGCTGATTAGAAAGGCTGGGCCCCAGACATGTACATTTTAAAGTCAAAGTAAGCAAAAACAACTCACATACTAGTAAAAACAAGTCATGCATTAAGTTCCCTACTTGATATATCCGAAGATGAACACACTGAGTCAGCTATTCCCACAATTAGTACTTCGTTACTAATGACAACCAACAAGAACCCACAGTCGATCCTTAAATTCGTTTTATCTTTCTTGGGGTACGTTTGATTAGGCCAATGAAATTTGATTAGCAGTTTCGCGTCATCGCCCGCATGCTTTTGATACACCCGCATGGAATTTCATTATTGGTATTTCACATCGAAATACCCTAATAAAGCAGCCACTTTTATTCTAATAGAGCAATCAGCTATACTCTAATGGAAAAATCACTTGTTTAGGAGTTACAGAATTAACTGAATATTCTAGTAACGTACTTTAGCTAATGCAAGAGTAATCAATGTAGATCTCACTGTTTTTTGGCAGAAATCTTCATGTTTGGATGTGTGTTGTGCATAATGAATAATGAATAATAACCGCCCGCCCGCATCAAATTTTCAAAAATCTGAGCGAGAAACTGGTAATCAAGTTTCATTGGCCTTACCTGCTGGAAGTGCCACTGATAACTTGTACAGCAATGGTAAGCTGCAAGCTTGAATCTGAGAAAGCATTCCGTTCCGCAGTTTAGTCCATCATTCGTTCCGTTCCGTTCCGTTCCGATCCGTAGAATAGACCCCACCGTTGGAATTAACGGATGTAGGATAGTACCAGTGTAAATCCTACGAATTCTGGGTTGGCGAGGTAAGATCGATAGACTCCAACAATGAACTCGAGAGGGTGATTATTTGCTGAAAACACATCCAGGAGTTTCACTACCCTTGAAGAGTTGGTGAGTCATACAAAGAGGGCCTGTAGATTTGCATTGCACTGTCGACACGACTGTTTATTTGTATACTAAACGTGACCTATATAGCCTGCCCATAGCCACGTCTATGGTAAAGCAGTAGTAAGTAGACTAGTCTATCAATATAAACTTACCAGCAACGTAAGAGAAGTGATGCTTTTGTTGAAGTATTCCATTCTTCCACATAGTATCAAGAGTATGTAGTTTATTTTTTTGGTCTTGCCAGGCCTAGGGCTCCATGCTTTTTAGTAATTACTTGGTAACCCTGAGACTGGACTCCTGACCGCTTGTAATTATTTTTTCATGTAATTGTCAATTATTATGACGTTTATCTCTCTTATGAACTCTTAATACTATCTAATCAAAAACAGCCAAGCTGTAAAAAAAGGTGCGGCCCCCATAAAGGCCAGGGTGAAAAAAGATGTGAAATCCAAGGTGACGGCCAGCAAATGGCTGTGATGGTAGGTTAATGGTTACATTTTAATAACAACAATTCAGGTGAATTTGGTGCCAAGACCAAGCGGCACAAAATTCACCTGAATTGTCGTTATTAAAATGTAACCATTAACCTACCATCACAGCCATTTCTTGGCCGCCACCTTGGATTTCACATCTTTTTTCACCCTGGCCTTTATGGGGGCCGCACCTTTTTTTACAGCTTGGCTGTTTTTGATTAGATATCACTTCTTTTTGTATTTGTATACTGCAAAGCCGGCCTATGGCTGGCTTTGGGGCTTTTTTAACCCATGTGTTTTTTCTTTACCACAGGAAGAAGAAAAGAACTTAAAGAAGAATTTTAGTACTTCAATTATTTTTGATTTTATTAGTAATTATACAAATTATATACATATATTTATTACATGCTCATTATTCCCCACAGGATTTTTTTTGCAGCTGATCTCTCTACTGGGTGACTTGAAATGTAGCTGAACTATATACAGGATGGTTTCTTTGTAGCTGAACTCTCTGTAACAGGTGATTTGTTTGCAGCTAAACTCTCTACATGGTGGTGTCTTTATAGCAGAACTCTCTACATGATGGTTTCTTTGTAGCTGAACTCTCTATAAGGTGACTTCGTCTAGCTGAACTCTCTACAGGGTGATTTTTTTGTAGCTGAACTCTCTGCAGGGTGATTTGTTTGCAGCTGAACTCTCTACATGATGGTTTCTTTGTAGCTGAACTCTCTACAAGGTGACTTTGTCTAGTTGATCTCTCTACGGGGTGATTTGTTTCTAGCTGAACTCTCTACAGGTGAATTGTTTGCAGCTAAACTCTCTACATGGTGGTTTCTTTGTAGCTGAACTCTCTACAAGGTAACTTCTTCTCTACAGGGTGATTTGTTGTAGTTGAATTCTCTACTAGGTGGTTTGTATGAGGCTGAACTCTCTACATGGCGGTTTCTTTGTAGCCGAACTCTCTACAGAGTGATTTGTTTGCAGCTGAACTCTCTACATGATGGTTTCTTTGTAACTGAACAATCTACAAGGTGACTTCTTCTAGCATGATCTTTCTACAGGGTGAATTGTTGTAGCTGAACTGTCTACAAGGTAACTTCTTCTAGCTGATCTCTATACAGGGTGATTTGTTTGTAGTTGAATTCTGTACAGGTGGTTTCTTTGTAGCTGAACTCTGTACATGATGGTTTCTTTGAAGCTAAACTCTTTACAAGGTGACTTCTTCTAGCTGAACTCTCTATGGGGTAATTTCTTTGTAGCTGAACTCTCTATATGATGGTTTCTTTGTAAATGAACTCTCTACAAGGTAAATTCTTCTACCTGATCTCTCTACAGGGTGATTTGTTTGTAACTGAACTCTGTACAAGTGCGTTTTTGTGGGTGATCTCACTGCAGGTTGATTTGTTTGTAGCTGAACTCACTAAAGGGTGATTTTTCTTATAGCTGAACTCCTTGCATTGTATCTAGTTTCTAGCTGATCTCTCTACAGGGTGATTTGTTTGTAGCTGATCTCTCTACAAGTTGATTTGTGTGTAGCTGATCTCTCTGCAGGTTGATTAATTTGCAGCCGATCTCTCTACAAGGTAATTTGTTTGTAGCTGAACTGTCTATAAAGTGATTTATTTGTAGCTGATCTCTCTGCAGGTTGATTTGTTTTAGCGGAACTCTCTACAGGGTGATTTACTTGTAGCTGAACTCCTTACATTGTGTCTAGTTTCTAGCTGATCTCTCTACAGGGTGATTTGTTTGTAGCTGATCTCTCTACAAGTTGATTTGTGTGTAGCTGATCTTTCTACTGGTTGATTTGTTTGTAGCCGATCTCTCTACAGGGTAATTTGTTTGTAGCTGAACTCTGTACAAGGTGCTTTTTTGTAGGTGATCTCACTGCAGGTTGATTTGTTTGTAGCTGAACTCACTAAAGGGTGATTTGCTTGTAGCTGAACTCCTTACATTGTGTCCAGTTTCTAGCTGATCTCTCTACAGAGTGATTTGTTTGTAGCTGAACTCTCTATAAGGTGATTTATTTGTAGCTGAACTCCTTACATTGTGTGTAGTTTCTAGCTGATCTCTCTACAGGGTGATTTGTTTGTAATTGATCTCTCTACAAGTTGATTTGTGTGTAGCTGATCTCTCTGCAGGTTGATTTGTTTGTAGCCGATCTCTCTATAGGGTAATTTGTTTGTAGCTGAACTCTCTATAAGGTGATTTGTTTGTAGTTGATCTCTCTGCAGGTTGATTTGTTTTAGCTGAACTCTCTACAGGCTGATTTGTTTGTAGCCGATCTCTCTACAGGGTAATTTGTTTGTAGCTGAACTCTCTACAAGTTGATTTGTGTGTAGCTGATCTCTCTGCAGGTTGATTTGTTTGTAGCCGATCTCTCTACAGGGCAATTTGTTTGTAGCTGATCTCTCTACAGGGTGATTTTTTTGTAGCTGACCTCTCTTCAGGGTGATTTGTTTCTAGCTGATCTCTCTACAGGGTGATTTTTTGTAGCTGACCTCTCTTCAGGGTGATTTGTTTCTAGCTGATTACTCTACAGGTTGATTTGTTTGTAGCCGATCTCTCTACAGGTAATCTGTTTGTAGCTGAACTCTCTATAAGGTGATTTGTTTGTAGCTTATCTCTCTGCAGGTTGATTTGTTTTAGCTGAACTCTCTACAGGGTGATTGCTTGTAGCTGAACTCCTTACATTGTGTCTAGTTTCTAGCTGATCTCTCTACAGGGTGATTTGTTTGTAGCTGATCTCTCTACAAGTTGATTGTGTGTATATAGCTGATCTCTCTGCAGGTTGATTTGTTTGTAGCCGATCTCTCTACAGGTAATCTGTTTGTAGCTGAACTCTCTATAAGGTGATTTGTTTGTAGCTGATCTCTCTGCAGGTTGATTTGTTTGTAGCTGATCTCTCTGCAGGTTGATTTGTTTTAGCTGAACTCTCTACAGGGTGATTGCTTGTAGCTGAACTCCTTACATTGTGTCTAGTTTCTAGCTGATGTCTCTACAGGGTGATTTTTTTGTAGCTGAACTCTCTTCAGGGTGGTTTGTTTCTAGCTGATCTCTCTACAGGTAGATTTGTGTTGATTTGTTCATTGCTGATCGCTCTAAAGGTAATTGAATTGTTGCAGTTGAACACCCTGCAAAGTGTTTTGTTTGTAGCTGATCACTCTAAAGGGTAATTTGTTTGTAGCTGAACTCTCTCCACAGTGACTTGTGTGTAGCTGAATTCTGTGTAACTGAATTCTCTAGAGAGTGACTTAATTGTAGCTGAATTCTCTACACAGTGCATGACTTGTTTATAGCTGAACTTTCTTCAGTGTGACTTGTAATGTTCTGAATCTCTATAGTGGTATATTTGCTTAACTCTCCACATGGTGACTGTCTTCTTGCTGAACTGTCTATAAGATTAACTGTTTGCAGCTGAATTCCCTACAGAATAACTTGTGATGTAATAAAATTCTATAATGGAGTAAATAAATTAGCCGAATGCTCTATTAGGGTGACTGTTCTATTAGAGTATCTCGATCTCGCATTTGCTACACGGAGTTGGCTTTCGAATCATAACTCAGTGGTTTGTAATCCGATTCTTCTGTACTACTGCAAGGACTTTCTATGAAGATTATTCCAGCTATACACCGATTTTCAGCTCATTGCTCTAAGCGGTTTGCCTAGTAGGCGTGAAAACTAATACTTTTTTATTCATAAAAATCGATCGCGTAATTGTGACACAGGTTGGGTTTTGTGTCATATCTCCGTGGTCTTTATCTCGATTCCTTTCAAACCACCAAAAGGCACTCCTACGATGGTTACTCCATCTACATAGCAATTTTCAACTCATTCCATGAAGCGGTTTACCCTGTAGGCGTGACAACAAATCGATCTTGTTTTACGCGAATAATCGGTCATAACTCCTGAACCATTCATCGGATTTGTACCAAATTTGATGCTAGGATTCGCCTTTGGACTCCCTTTCTGTGTGCCAAATTTCAAGGCGATCGGAGTACGCGTTTGCTTGTTATAGCAATTTTTGCAAGTGTGCGAAAAGACGAAGAAGAAGAAGAAAAAAAAACGAAGAAAAAAAAAACAAAACTTTGGCAGCTCGTATCTCGGAAATGGCTGGAGCGATTTCCTTCAAATTTGGAATGTAGACTCCCCTGGCTGGCGGGCAACTGTGTAGCAAATGTGGTTCCAATCAGATAAGTGATCACCGAGATACAAAGGTGTGAAAATGACGTTTTCGTTCTTCCTGTCAATATACTCACGGTGTGGCGCGCCGGCTTCTTGGGCCGCACGACACACTACCGTGTGTCTTGATATTATGTGGCTGTGACAATTTGCATGTGAGCATTGCAGGCCACTCCAATATATCCTGTACTCTGATCTTCGTCCATGGTCCAAGTTGAATAATAATCCTTGATCCTTGACATGCACTAAAATCCATGATGGACTCCTGACCAAATTCTTGTATATTTTTACAGTTATGTCGTAGTTCTAAAAGCATCAAATAGTGGTATACACTTTAGAAATTTAGCTTGCCTTTTGACCCATCGTACAACAGGAAATATTGACGAAAGGAAACTTGACGGTTAATTAAATTTGACAAAACGAAAAGTAAGAAATCACAAATATAAACAGTATTTGAGGTGCTTATTGACATTTGACGGATGTAACCAATTTGTCAAAATTTCCTTTCATCAAAATTCCCTGTTGTACGGTACTGAGAATTTCTTGCTTGACTTTTGACTAGATCAGATTACAGAGAAGATTAAAGTGCCACCCCCTTGCTATGGTTCGGGTGAAGTATACTAGTGTACAGTACTGCTCAAATGCATCGTTGTCTTGCAAGAGTGCGAGCGATTAAAAAACTTGCTAATTAAATGGAATGGCACCCGTTTCACTTGCGAGTGTTCATCCCAAATAAAACAGGATGAATACTCATAAGCAAAACAGGTTTCATGCTCTTTAATTAGCAAGTTTTAATTGCTCGCATTCTTGCAAGACGACATTACATTTGAGCGGTATTGTATGTATGTGAGCAAGACATTTGTGATTTATTTGTTTTGCTGCATCATAAGAGAACGACTTCCATTATTTACTCTTGCTATAAGATATAGAATCTTAAAATACCATCTACGTCTATAAGCTATTTTTGTTTTGACCAGTAAACAAGCACACTTACTAGAACCCCCATCCGTTGTTCTTCTACTATGATGAATTTTATAACTGTGCAAGCAGTTTATGCTATCAGAAACCTAATAGATACCTATAGACTCAGTGACAGCTTGTTTAAAGGTACTTTTGTAGGGCAAATTACCTCCATGTTCAAGTCACCAGAAAATAAGCTAAACATCATGATATATATAGGGCTGTACATGCTGATATCAATGTCAATTTCGTGTTGTAGATGAACTGTTAATATGGCATCAATGTCAATGTTTTTCTGCACCAATTGCTCAACCTGTGGGACATGGCACCATATTCACCCATACCTCTAACTACAACAGTAGTTATTAATATGTATACCATACACCTGTATGTATGGTACAAATCTAAGGCACTGATAAACTACTGTTATTTTCTGATCAAAGTGGTCAATTTATGCCTTCTTTATAGTGGCTGCTAATGTTATCATTCAGTATGATAGTACTATATATGACCGGCTGAGCAAAAACCGGCTGTTTTTGCACATTCCTCAAATTCCATTTTATTGCATCTCTGTAATCTATAGTAACAAAAAAGTGGACAGCCAAATTTTGGCCTTTTGTGGAGCATGGTCTTGGGGTTATAGCGCTTGGCAGTTGGAACAGTGATAACCTTGATTTGTACAGCAACAATATGGGAAATAAATTACAGGTGCTTAGATAATCGATCATAACTCACAATTGAAACACGCTACGAAGATGGGACTTGGCTCAATCTGTGCACCATGAACTGGCAAATCAATCAAGGTATAGTGCTTTCCCTGTACTTCTCCATGTTGACAAAGAAGAAGGCCATTCCAACTAAGAAATGATGGTGGGTTTTATTTTTACTGCATCGTAAATAAACACCCATAATTCACATATCCTTTGCTGTGCAAACATGAAACTAAGATTTTCTTACTCACCATAAACTGGCGAATCCAGTGGTATATAGGTTTTGTTGATTTGAGCTCAATTTTAGTGTGTATGAACATGATCAAAATGTGCATAAAATTTTCTTGTAGCATGCGTATTTTTACCCAGTGCATTTAAGTGTGTATGAACGTGATCACAATGTGCGTAAAATTTTCTTGTAGCATGCGTATTTTTACCCAGTGCATTTAAGTGTGTATGAACGTGATCAAAATGTGCGTAAAATTTTCTTGTAGCATGCGTATTTTTACCCAGTGTATTTAATACAGCAAAATAGAATTTTGTGAAAATGGCCAGTTTTTGCTCAACGGGTCACATATAGTGTAGGGATCATGGAGGTTTGGGCTTCTTGCCTATAAATTACACACAAAACAAGCCTCATTTTTCCTTCATAACAGCTTAGCCATATTGGTTTGGCATAACCAAGCCAAAAAATGCCTTCAGAACCTTTCCAACAAGTTTCTATGGAATCATTCCTATTTAGCTAAAATGTTCTACTGAGTACCTGATACCTGCAGCCTAGCATAACTTGACTATGGATAAGGTTATGGCTTGATTTCTTCACTGTTCAATGTTGCTTCAGCCCGAGACGTGCGTTTTCTCCAACCTCAGCTAGACTTGCATTTGTCCTCGTTTGTCTTTCTCCACTACCATATACCTATAGGTGTTGATTTGCAGTAACATGTTATGGCTTCAGTGCAGCTGGTTGGCACAAGGATTCTCTGTAATTTTGGCAGTGACTGGATTGATTGCAGAGGCACTTCTCATACTGTTCTGGTTTGTAATACTGTACAACGGCTTTGATATGTCTGGTTGACGTCAATTCATGAATCATATGTAAATTATGTTGCATAAAAAGAAACGAACAAATTTAAGGAAAGTTTGAATGAAAAGCAGTGAAACAAGGGAAGACATCTAGTGGACATATAATCCCTACTTCACTCATTGCTATACTCCTTATACAACCAAAGTAAGAATTAAATATTCACTCATATAGGTGCAAGCATAGATTACCTCCCTCATTTCATTGCTTTTTACATGGGCGTAGGAACAGGGGGGCCACAGTGGCCAGGGCCCCCCTAGTCTGTGGCCATGGATAGATAGAACAGGCCAGGGCCCCTCCAGTTTGCAGCAGGAATCATTTTTACAGTAATGCACCATGTGACATGTAATAATTATAGATCATTGACCTACTTGGACGCTGATAAGCTATGTTCCTTTCTCACCGATTAAAATGTTGGTCCTGGTTATTTGAAATAATATTAGAGGCGCTTAAAGTGATAATAAGCTACGTACACCTCACGTGTAATTCGTGTTAGAAAATAGTTAAAGAACTGTGCAGCTGCAGAGAGTTAACTTATGTCTCAGTCTCACTACCAAAAAACTCTGTCAGAATTAATTCGTAGTCGTGGTAGACCTATTTCAAAGAGTCCAGTTAGTGAAGGAGCTTCTAGCAGTTCCCAGAGCGGTTCTAGCGGAGGTAGCTTTGTTCTAGCCCTGGCTCTAGCCCTAATAACGAACTTTTGATGGAGGAAGCTGAATCAGAGCAGTCCTACTTCCCAGAAGACTACGGATCTGCGAACTAACGCAGAATGCAGCTAATACTCAGGGGGGAAGACGTTAATTCATTAATTCATCTCGCATACAAGTAATTTATAACTTCTGGGGGTATATTTAACAACATGAAATTAGTTCAAGTAACAGCCCCTTATTAATTGTGTTTTGTGATGTCATCAGTCCTATCACGTCATTAACATGGTATACAAGGTTGCTATAAGATTACTTATCTAGCATAACTGTGATTATGATTATTGGCTAAAATTGCCTCCAGATTCAACCTCATAGCACCTATTTTTCAAAATTTCCCCTTGGGGGCATGCCCCCAGACCCCCCTAGAAGGAGAGCATGCTCTGAGTGCGCTTCGTGCACTGCATGTACCCACAAGTAGCTACACCCTCCTCCGCCACTGCTTTAGTTACCATTAGTGGTCCCCTATAGTTTTTTGCTTTGCTACGTCCCTGTTTTATTCTTACACTTGTTCAGTTATGAGGATACCAGGAGAAAGCAGGTCGTCTGCCATTTTTTCCTTATAATTGGTATAGCCTGTTATATTCAGGTGGGCTTCATGATGGCAATAGTGCTAAGAACGTTATAGCAGAAAATCTATGAAATTTTATCTTTTATCACATAAATGACTATGTGATGTAATGTTATGCTGTATTTCTTGCTGAAGTACCATAATTATATTAATTGTTTGTTTTACCTCACTAAGTGTTTCACAGCATCTCTACAAGCTGTACACAATTTCAAGAGATTTGCGGACACCTCGATGTGCCAATACTGAGGGTTCAGATTATTATGCATACTATACAAAAAGTTAATCATTGGTAAAGGAAGAATTAACAAATTTAAATCTTGCCATTCATTACATCTACTTGTAGCAAAGATAGTATAGTATTTTGTGATTGATGATGTACTGTATGTCTCAAATACAAGTATGACTTGTCTTGGTTAGTCCACAGTTTCAGGCTCTGTTCACACATAATCTTCATATGTTGTGGGCTTATATTTAATGCTCAAAGGAGTATTACATTTTGTTATGGCCCTTAGTAATAGCTCCATAGAAATTACTAACAATGTGTCTGAGCAACTGTAGTGATGAAGTTTGAAATAGATTGGCTAGCAGTGAACCACCCAATACGGTAGTAAACAGTTGAAATACATTCACAAAAAGGTGCACTGTAGTGTGCCCACTCAAAAGTCTGGACCTGCAAAGAAGATTGTTTATACATAAAGTAATGGGAATGTATGTACTTACTTGTCACCAAAAATATCCAATTTGCAAATGCACTTATAACGATTGGCCTATTGAGTATATTATGTGTAACTGTATAAACCACATCTATCCATCCCAGTACATGTACTGTACATATGACACTCGTTTGTGTGATATCTGATAACTTGTGTGTTATATTGTTTCATAGGTGGATAAGTAGATGTGTAGAGCTTGACCATTGTGTTGCTGACCATGTGCACAGTACATACATACAGTAGGTACGTATTTTAAGTTTGATGTGTGTCACACATGTGTCTGTAGTGTAGTGTGTTTGATGTGTCTAGTATATGTTACACCCACAAAGTGTGTTGATATAATGCAACCAGACCATCATGGAAATTTGAGAAGTGTTTTTTATATAACAACAAAATTTGGCGATATACTAAATTTGGCATATTGGCAATTTGTCACCAAACTGCCAAATTTAGATTTCACCGATATTATTTTGATACCTTGTGTCCAAGCTTTTGATAGTGGTTGTTGAGGTGAGTTTCGACAAACCAAGTGTGCTTTGTGGATACTACTGAAACTACACCTTACTGGTACATTTAAATAGCATGGTTCCTCACATGCAAATGGGTGTGGCTCATGACAGAAGCTGAGATGAGACTAGACTAAAACTTGTACTCGATTAGTGGGCATGGCTCCACATATACTTTGCAACAGACATGGATTAGTGCACAGCCATTGATAAATGGATGAGGCTCTAAGTATGCCTACAGACAGAAACACATGATCCTGATACGTGGACGTGGCCCACGAAAGAACTAGGCTGCAGTAGAACCTTTAAAGCGTGTCAAACTGGGATGGCCTGATCAAGAAAGCAACCTGGCCATACTGATGCAGTGACTGAGTCCACACAATAAACACACTTCGTCCTTCTGTCAGCTTGCACCGCATAAAATCTCATCTGCAATGGTGTGCCATCAATTTTTCTGTGAGAGCATTTTGCTAAATTAAGGGTGCTCGCGGCTATTTGAAGCCATACAACATGCAATTTTTGTATTGTTGCTTATACTCACATAATGTATAAAATGAATCCATATGCTACTTGCGTTGGAAGTGCTTCTCTTTCTCTTCAACACAAACCAAACAGAATTCTTCTAGCCTATACCATTTTATAACTATGCGTAGTTCTTTATGAAGCGCTTAAATCGAAACTAGTTCTCCATTTTTCACAGTAGCGCACTGGAAACCACGTTGAACAAACTTCAGCTTATAACTCACAACTCTATGTTTAGTATTAGTACACAGTGTACATAGAACTTAAGTTAGTACTAAAAGTGTGCTACACCATTCAAAACCTCATGTTCTCGGTGTCGTAACTCATGAAGCCATAACGCTACGGACAAAATCTAAACATAGACCTCTGGAGAATTTATCAGCGAATCTCCCTACAAAATTTGAAGCCTTCACGGCTATCACTCAAAAACTAGTTTTATTTTTAGTAAACATGTGCAAAGATTGCGTGCGCCCAACATTATTGATACAATAACCACACAAATTCCTATTGACTGCAATCACCAATTTTTCAAAATAACATGTCATAAACGCTGTTCTAAACACAAAAAGCTCTGTTTTCTCTTCTTCACACACAGGAACAGCTTCTTGCTCCGCCTGGAGTCTCCAAGTCACTCTTGGATAGGTTACGCTAGGCACGCCATCATCAGCAGCTTGTAACGCCTTGTGATTCCAGCTGGTAACATTGTCCCCTACATAAGCAGCTTACAATTACAATACTAACTACCAGCATACCCTGTCACTCGAGAAAACAAGGCACGAACGCATATTGCCTACAAGTGAAAAGTGCGTTCACACTTGTTGCCTTAAATAACACTTACTTTTAGATTAATTCATGTTAGTGTAACTGTTGATCCATCAGACAATCATTTGCTAACACTTCAGTGACGATTCTGAAGCGAAAAAATATGCTATTCTTCCTCGTGTTCTCTGGCGCAAAACCTGTCCGCTTAACACGGATACTACAAGTATGCGTAGTAATGCCAATTATGATGCAATAGCCGCATGTGGTTTCTGGGCTGGCACTTAAACGGCTTCAAATATCAGCGAGCACCCTTAAATTTTCATCAACTGCAATTTTACAACAAATCTCCAAAATTAGTTTTGCCTTTA